>NC_084741.1:42571875-42871875 GCF_033978785.1 Entelurus aequoreus | reverse complement strand
ATGATAAATGATAAATGGGTTATACTTGTATAGCGCTTTTCTACCTTCAAGGTACTCAAAGCGCTTTTGACAGTATTTCCACATTCACCCATTCACACACACATTCACACACTGATGGCGGGAGCTGCCATGCAAGGCGCTAACCAGCAGCCATCAGGAGCAAGGGTGAAGTGTCTTGCTCAAGGACACAACGGACGTGACTAGGTTGGTAGAAGGTGGGAATCGAACCAGGAACCCTCCGATTGCTGGCACGGCCACTCAACCAACTTCGCCACGCCGTCCCATATATATAGGGATATAGAAAAAACGTTTTATTTTAAAATGTTTGAATATATTTGAAGCGTGATGTGGCTAAGAACGATTATTCTTTAATAGGGCTGTCTTAATACATTGACAAATGTTAGAGTTAGGCTACGTTCACACTGCAGTGTCGGATGTCCAATTCGTTTTGGTTTTTTCAAATCCGATCTTTTCAGTTGCCATTCATATTACCCAAAAAAAATTAGATTTATAATGTGAATGCAATCTGACGCGCATGCAGACATGACCTCATGACGTCACACGCACTGCAGTGTTTAGAAGTAAAAATGGCTTCAACTCAGTACTGCCGCATTTTTGGCAATTACAAGGATCTTGTGCAATCAAAGTCAACAGTTACTGATCCCAAGATTTTTGCTTTGATGTCTGCTTGAAGAGCAGTCGGAGACAGGGGTGCTGGAAGTTTCACGTGAGTTGCTAAAACATTTTATTTTTACCTGTTTTCTGCTGCTTGTCAGTTATTTACTATTTATAACTGTCTATTTTGGCGAATAATTATGACGCTTATCACTTTTTGATGACATTCTGGTCGGATGATTGCGACATTCACATTGCGGACGTATCACATATACAGTATATATTATTTATCTCCACATACGAAAGAGGCCTGAGTTGGATATTAAACATTCGGAATTGCACTGTTTACACTGATATGAAACTATCCAATACAGGTTGCATATGGGAAAAAACTTGGAATTGACCTGCAGTGAGAACAAGGCCTTAGATTATTTTCCATGATTGCAAAGTCACAGAAACACAACCGCCTCACCCGGAACTTGGCCGGAACAAAATAAATCCTGAAATAGTTTTAATGGCAGGTTTTAAAATGGCAGTTTTAAAACCTGTTTAAAATACTGTTCGGGCGCATCTTCTATGACAAAACAAGCAAGGAAATAATAAATGAATGTTGGTCATAAACAGGCTCAACATCATTACTAACTAGTTTTTGCATAAAATGGGATCTTTAAAGGCCTACTGAAATGATTTTTTTTTATTTAAACGGGGATAGCAGATCCATTCTATGTGTCATACTTGGTCATTTCGCGATATTGCCATATTTTTGCTGAAAGGATTTAGTAGAGAACATCGACGATAAAGTTCGCAACTTTTGGTCGCTGATAAAAGAAGCCTTGCCTGTACCGGAAGTAGCGTGACGTCGCAGGTGGAAGGGCTCCTCACATTTCCCCATTGTTTACATCAGCAGCGAGAGCGATTTGGACCAAGAAAGCGACGATTACCCCATTAATTTGAGTGAGGATGAAAGATTTGTGGATGAGGAACGTGAGAGTGAAGGACTAGAGTGCAGTGCAAGACGTATCTTTTTTCGCTCTGACCGTAACTTAGGTACAAAGGCTCATTGGATTCCACACTTTCTCCTTTTTCTATTGTGGATCACGGATTTGTATTTTAAACCACCTCGGATACTATATCCTCTTGAAAATGAGAGTCGAGAACGCGAAATGGACATTCACAGTGACTTTTATCTCCATGACAATACATCGGTGAAGCACTTTAGCTACGGAGCTAACGTGATAGCATCGTGCTTAAATGCAGATAGAAACAAAATAAATAAGCCCCTGACTGGAAGGATAGACAGAAGATCAACAATACTACTATCAGGAGACACCGAACCAAACACTGGACCTGTAACCACACGGTTAATGCTGTGCCGCCTGTCGAAGCCTAGCAATGCTGTTGCTAACGACGCCATTGAAGCTAACTTAGCTACGGGACCTCGTCAGAGCTATGATAAAAACATTAGCGCTCCACCTACGCCAGCCCTCATCTGCTCATCAACACCCGTGCTCACCTGCGTTCCAGCGATCGACGGCGCGACGAAGGACTTCACCCGATCATCGATGCGGTCGGCGGCTAGCGTCGGATAGCGCGTCTGCTATCCAACTCAAAGTCCTCCTGGTTGTGTTGCTGCAGCCGGCCGCTAATACACAGATCCCACCTACAGCTTTCTTCTTTGCAGTCTCCATTGTTCATTAAATAAATTGCAAAAGATTCACCAACACAGATGTCCAGAATACTGTGGAATTTTGCGATGAAAACAGAGCTGTTTGTATTGGGATACAATGTGTCCCAATACTTCCGGTTCAACCATTGACGTCACGCGCAAACGTCATCATACCTACACGTTTTCAACCGGAAGTTTCCCGGGAAATTTAAAATTGCACTTTATAAGTTAACCCGGCCGTATTGGCATGTGTTGCAATGTTAAGATTTTATCATTGATATATAAACTATCAGACTGCGTGGTCGGTAGTAGTGGATTTCAGTATCAATCAATCAATCAATGTTTATTTATATAGCCCTAAATCACAAGTGTCTCAAAGGGCTGTACAAGCCACAACGACATCCTCGGTACAGAGCCCACATACGGGCAAGGAAAAACTCACCCCAGTGGGACGTCGGTGAATGACTATGAGAAACCTTGGAGAGGACCGCATATGTGGGTAACCCCCCCCCCTCTAGGGGAGACCGAAAGCAATGGATGTCGAGTGGGTCTGACATAACATTGTGAAAGTCCAGTCCACAGTGGATCCAACACATCAGCGGGAGTCCAGTCCACAGCGGGGCCAACAGGAAACCATCCCGAGCGGAGACGGGTCAGCAGCGCAGGCCTTTAAGGGGACTCTGAATCAGTCAATCAAACTTTATTTCTAAAGTGTTTTTAATACATAAAAGAAATGCAACACTAAGTGATTTACAGACAAAAAAAAAATACCCCGATGACCCACATCCCCCATCATCAATCACAAAAACACACACACACACACACACATACACACCCACATAACCACACACGCACACACACTCACAAATGAATGCATGGCTGAGTACAAAGGAGCTAGGTGAAGAAACACTATCACAGGAGCCATCTGCACCAGGGGTCAACAGACCAAGGCCACCAGGACGCTGATACAAAGCGCTCCCACAGCCATGGCCGATAAGCCCTGACGCAAAGGGCTCCCTCTGAAGGGCGCTGGAAAGTAAAAATAATAAAACATGTAAAATAGTAAGAACCATGAGTATAGGAATAAAGGATCAAATACAAGTAAAACATATTATGAAGGTACAAATAATATTATATACAGTAAATTTATAATAAATAAATAGAACTCAACAAAAATATTATGTAAAATTCAAATCAAAAAGGTGGGTCTTAAGCCTGCTCCTAAAAACATGAACGTTCTCTACATATTGTATTATTTGTATTTTTGCAGTTCTGTAAAAAGTTTGCCCATTCACTGCTATGGCTACCTAGTAGCCATATAATTACTAAATAATTACATGGCATCTATGTTCCTCTTTATAGTCATTATTTGCATTCTCTACCGTTTTTCTTTCTATTGTGTTTGCAGCCCAGTCACCGTCCTTCCCTGCAGCCCACCTTCAGTCTGGATTGTCTGTCCGCTTCCTCTCCTCACCATTGCCACCAAAACCAGCATTTTGCCTCACAGCTTTCCCTTTGCATTGGAAACCCTCCTCCTCCATCTCCTTGCACCCTCTCTCCCATATCTCCTCCAATGTCTTCATCTCTCCTTTTTTCCCCTCATTCTTCCGCTTTTCCCTTCGACTCGCCTCTTTTTCAGAGCAAAACGTATCACAGTTGTTGTTTCACTCAGCACCACACAAACCCCAGGTCCAGCTTGCACTTGCACGCTCATGCTGACTTTTGTTCTGACAGCTGCAAGACCATTCCCCCTACTGACGACCACCTACCATGTTCCTCCCAGTCAAAACCAAACGGCGCCCTTCCCTTACTTCGACACTTAAATCGACTCCCTTCCCATCCCAGTCCTAATTCTCTGAGTTGCATATTGTCAGATGCCTGTTCCCTTACCTTCCAGAATTCCAAACTTAAAGCTTCTCTGTTACCAAACAGCTGCCAAACTAATGCCTCAGTCCAACTCCAACCTCAGTGTGGGAGGACCTTGCCGCTCCCTCTTTCTCTTTCATGCGCCGACCGACTATTCCCAATGCCCTCTGGTTGTACTCCGCCAACAATCACTCCCTATCCACCTAAACAAAGCTATGACCTTCCTGTAACTATCCACACAACTTGTCCAACCTCTTGCACACTTTCCCCTCACAGACCATTAAAGGCAGGTGATATCGTTTCGCAATAGCTAGCATTTCACAAATACTTACTCACTAATGGACATGCATTATATTATGTTGCAACATTCTTTTTTTCTGCTCCACATCAACTCTTTTTTTTTAGTTATACTTGTGTAGTAACATTGCAGGGAAGTGAGCCTGTGAACCACTCCTGCACAACTGGGTTACATATTTTATTCACATGAAAACTGCGTACATCTACTTAAATAATTCAGTTAACATTGGTGTAATATTCACTTTAACCTTTTAAAACCTTACCCCAGTACCATCTGTGTTGCTATGGTAATTGTTACACTTGTACCAACATGCACGTGCTGCACATCAACATTACCAGAAGAACGTCAGCTAAAAGCTTAAAACTATCCATCCATCCATTCATGTTCTACCGCTTATCCCTTTCGGGGTTGCGGGGGGTGCTGGAGCCTATCTCAGCTACAATCGGGCGGAAGGCGGGGTACACCCTGGACAAGTCGCCACCTCATCGCAGGGCCAACACAGATAGACAGACAACATTCACACTCACATTCACACACTAGGGCTAATTTAGTGTTGCCAATCAACCTATCCCCGGGTGCATGTCTTTGGAGGTGGGAGGAAGCCGTAGTACCCGGAGGGAACCCACGCAGTCACGGGGAGAACATGCAAACTCCACACAGAAAGATCCCGAGCGCAGGATCGAACTAATTTGAAGAAAATAGAAAAATTCAAACCACAAGCTCTTAAATGGGCATATTTTCAAAAAGAAGCGAACAACACAAAACCATCATATGTGATGAAGAACTTTACAAAAAAAAAAAGACTAATGTCACAAACTTTGACAGCTTAAACTTCTGCCGTTAAAACTCATTTAATTAGCAGCTTCAAATAATGTGGACCCTATTAAGCAAAACAAAATGTTCTTACCTATTGGTACCTGTTTTTGTGAATTTGGGATCCCTATAAGTCCCGAAAATGTAAAATCAAACCGTGGAGGCATGGCAAAGATATATATAAAACAATCTTTCCTTTCTTCATACTTCCTCCAAACGAGCGGTTTGGAATTCGTCCAATTTGTGACTTTTTTTCCCAATTGTGTTGTCAGCTGATACCTCCATATATGGTAGAGGTTTACCCGAAGAGTTTACTCGAGTCCGCCATTGTAGTCCGACGCTGTAGTCAACAAGCGCATTCTCTTCCTCTGTCATCTTGTTCTGGGAAAGACTGACTTGTAGATGCACGTGCATCCTCCGCTGTTGCCATTTCTAATACAAAGTAGTGTATAGGTTTAACTTACATCTGTCGGTAGACTCCACATGGAAGCTTTTAAAAACTACAACATGGTTGGTGGCGAGATGACGCAGTCGAAGTGGAGGCACGTAAATATCCTCAGAATGCTCCATTTTGTGGGCAGTCTTATTTATGTGCTGAAGCCCTCCTCCAGGCCCACCTGGCCAAGCTCCCTTCGACTGCTTCTCCACCCCAACAGCCATGTTGTAGTTTTTAGCGCTTCCATATCGAGTCTACTGTCAGATTTAAGATAGAACTTAGGCCACTTTGTGTTAGCATGTATGCATGTGCATGTAAGAGCCAGTCTGCCCCACATCAAGAAGACAGAGGAAATGAAGGAACTTATTGACTACAACTGAATAAAAATGGCGGACTCACGCAAAGCTCTTTAAGTAAACTGCGACTATCTACGGAGATATCCACTGACATAACTAAGGCAAAATTTGTCAATAAACTGTCAAATTCCAAACCGTAAGTTTGGAAGAAAGCAAGATTGTGTAATAAAAAATTCTGCCATGCCTCCGTTGTTTGATTTAAAATTTTCGGGACTTATGGGGATCACAAATAAATAAAAACAGGGACCAATTAGTAAGAAATGTTGGTTTTGCATAATAGGGCTCTTTTAAACTTACCCTATAGCTGGGTTGCAATCACATGACCTAGAGGCACATCCGGGCACTTCCGGGTTTCAGGCGATGGTCTAGAGAGCCCCAGTAGGCGACTGTTTATTTACCTGAATCAGTGCAAATTTGGCCGTATTTTGAAAGGTTTAGAGGCACATGAAAAAAATATTTAAAATGGGATGGAGTGGATTTTTACACTCTTAAGAAAAACATTTTTTTTAAAGATTTAAACCGTTTATCATCACCAAGATGTTACTGCTCACCTGAACCACACTTTGACCCTCACGGTATTTAAAGAAGGAAAGATTAGAGGCACATAATGTCTTTACATCTGAGGGGTCCACAAATTGAACATTAATGCGTGAAAAACTAAGTTAGAATTATTCCTGCATTGCTAAGTACCATATTTGATTGACATAACGAGTGCTGTACTGCTGTTATCGTGACGCTAATGACAAAAAGGATAAGTTTGTTTGAAGTTCACTTCTGCTACAAATATTAGTCTCATTTACAATTCATGTCTGCAGTTGGTTTTATGGTGTGAAGTTCATATTTTGTCTCATTATTTAGATATAAATGTCCCTGTTGTTCAGCAATGTTTGCTAGCGATATCAAGATTCAGTATATGATGTTGAGCCTAGAAAATATTTAGTAATCTACTTTATTATTACTATTACGTTTATTTTCTTGATGCTACCACCAAAGACTCTATAATGTGGTCATCTGTGTCGAATAAAGCACTTGGTTTTCCTGCTCAACAACAATTATAAGCTTTTAGTTGCTGTTATGAAAATAAAGAAAGAACTAACAATTAAAATATTTATTACAAGGACTTAACATGACGTTAGTTTATTTGCACAACCAGGTCTTCATACTTATTGGCATAGCAACAACAAAAGAACACAAACTAATTCGACCTAATTCTTTACGTTTAGTTCTGTCAAACACTATTAATATAGTAGAGAATAAACTTGATTGCATCACAGAAAATTTCTCAAACAAATCAAGTGTTCAAACAAACATTTCACAAAGTGATCACTGCAGACACCGTCCGATTGTATTCCGCAAGATGATGAAGTTGATATTTTTAAGAGCCACTTCCTTCGACGCAGTTTTTTTTCCCCCCTGATTTTATTACCTTCATGAACCTCTTCTTTCTGGACTCTATGAAAGCTCTTTCCTATCTCTCTATTTGAATGACTAGAACACCCAAGAACAGAACAGCAGTACAGCATTTTCTGCTCAAACTTTACACTCACTCTTACTTGTTTTAATGCTACGCTTAAGCTGCTTGACCATCGTGTGTATTAAGCTGCGTAGAATAAAAACAGATATGACGTCATATGCAACATCATATCCATTTCACGACATAGTGAATATGTAAACAGCTAAAATTATGCACAAAGCAAACTTTAACCTGTTACCGAAGAATGTACAACAATTATTTTCAACAAAAGAGACGAAATATAACCTTAGAGAAACATGTAATTTAAAACATTTATATGCACGTACAACACTTTAGTATATCATTATGTGGAATCAAATTATGGAATGCCATCCATCCATCCATCCATCCATCTTCTTCCGCTTATCCGAGGTCGGGTCGCGGGGGCAGCAGTCTAAGCAGGGAAACCCAGACTTCCCTCTCCCCAGCCACTTCGTCCAGCTCCTCCCGGGGGATCCCAAGGCGTTCCCAGGCCAGCAGAAATTATGGAATGGATTAAGCAAATACATCAAATAATGTACTAATATGATCCAATTCCAGAAACTCATTAAACTTAGTGTTTACAAAGTACAAAGAAGAAGAACCATTATGAATACTCTGAATTCATTGGTAATCTTATTTATCTCACTATAAGTAAAACAACTTACTTCGCAAATGTTTTATTTATTTTTCAATTGCATTACTTATGGAGTATATTGTGAATAAATTGAGAACAGAAAGTGAACAAAAGTGTTAGCAACTGCTATGTAATGGAAAAGGGGTAGGATTATTTAAGCTCTGCTTCTTCCTACTACTTTTTGGATATGTTGAAAAGAAAAACTGGAAATTGGGCTGTATCGTGTTGTATGTATGCATGTTCGAAATAAACTCAACTCAACTCAGCTATAGCAGAAATATGTAAACTTTTATATCTATAGTAACCATCAGTGTGCCTTTTATTTTGATACCAAGATCATCCATGTACATAAAACTTGTACAGTTTAACACCCTTTTTCTTGTAATCCTTTCCAAAAGTCCACTGAAGAACGAGAAATAATGTATAGCCGAACAATCTTTTCCAGATACACAAAAATAATTATAGTTTACACGCAGAAAACAAAGTTAAATACATAGAAATGACAAAGGAACTGAATAAATGATCATTTAACATCACTTTTACTTTTATTGAAGACTCTTGTTGGCAAAAACAGCGTGGAGCAGAGAGAGGATGGTAGAGGAGAGCCAAACAAATGCTTTCTTCGTAATTTTCTACTTTTAGTTATATTTTGAATTCAACTGTTTATCACCTTCTTTATCAAAGTGCTAGATTTATTATGATTTTTTTTGCAATCATACTCAATAACTAAGGAGGTCAACAAAAACCAGAGCACAATTTTTGCCAAAAAGTATGAAAACCGAAATAACACTGTCGATACTTAGAAAAACTATTTGTTTTTTTCTAGACTAATGGAGCTAATAACCCCAAGGTTTATGATGTTTATGATTATCGATTCTCAAATTGATTGTTTTAATTATTCATTTATATTGGTTATGCTAAAATATCCACCCAAGAGGGAGCCGAACCAAGAATGTTGCAACTTTTTCCGAAGAGAGTGACTGTGCAGTCAGCATGATTGTGCAGTCCACCTGCCAGCATGTTGATGTTTGACCTTTGTTGTGTTTCATGTCATGGCAGCTATTTGTTTTTATCAGTTTCAGGTATTGTGTTGATGTGTCCTCAGATTATCACAACCTATGTTTAGTTTGGTCATGACGTTTGTCCAAATCCTTCTTCCATTGGTCTTACAAACAAAGAATAAAGGCTATTCCTGGGTAGTTTAACATATTACAGTACGGTTAAGAAAATCCTGGGAAATTTTCAAATCATTATTAATCTTTAGTGTTCTATCAACAAAAAATATTTCAAGGCACCCATGTGCATTAGTGGAAAAAAAGAATAAGAATTAAAGCCATATTTTGTTTGGCTATGGTCGATCACATCACATTTCAAAATATTTTTACAGCCACAATCCAGACTAGTTGTAAGTCTCTGTGACATGTTTTTGTGGCAACGCTGTTTTTCCATGTCAGCACTGCACTTTGAACTTCATAGTGATGGATTGTGTCTGTGTGCAAGGCAGTGAATTGTGTGTGCCACAAAACTTACACACAAGCTGTTCAATATTACATTTCACAGCGATTTGGAAAGTATTGGCAGGGAAGGAGTTAGAACTGGGACACAGATAATGTAATACACCACTGGTATAACTAAAGAAATTGAACAAATGACTATTGGGCTACATCTGAAGTGAAAAAGCTACAGCAACACCTTAGTTAGATAAACCACATCATGAAAAAGGAGAGTACTTAAAGGGGTGCCTGCAGAAAGCCTCAGTTTGGACTCCAGTTTTCTATGTTTGCTAGCAAGGTTAAAATGTCAATGCAAGGATCTGCCGATGTGTTTACAGTGGTCAGAGTTTCTCTATACAACAGGAATTTGCTGCAAAATTGTTAGTCTCCAAAGTTTTAAAACTGAAATCAGGGTACGGTACGGTGTCATTCCCGGGCCCAATTCATCCCCCGGGCCGCCAGCTGAATAGCCTTGCAGTGATGCATCCAAAAGTGTCTGCTCAATGCTTGTGTATGATTGCCTAGTGGTTAGAGTGTCCGCCCTGAGATCGGTAGGTTGTGAGTTCAAACCCCGAGTCATACCAAGGACTATAAAAATGGGACCCATTACCTCCCTGCTCGGCACTCAGCATCAAAGGTTGGAATTGGGGGTTGAATCACCAAAAATGATTCCCGGCCGCGGCCACCACTGCTGCCCACTGCTCCCCTCACCTCCCAGGGGGTGAACAAGGAGATGGGTCAAATGCAGAGGACAAATTTCACCACACCTAATGTGTGTGTGACAATCATTGGTTACTTTAACTTAACTTAAGTAAGTTATGGTTCAGAAAAATACATGGAAAAAACATTCAATCAAGGCAATTTTACGAAAGTATAGCATATAATATTTAAATGTAAGTTTATAAACCGAATGCGTCCAATAACACATCTGTACTAGTAGTCAAGGTCTGCTGGTTTAAGGCACCATTACCACCAGTAGATGGTGCCCTTTGGCAAATCTTCAGTAGTTTACTGAAAGTGTGGATAAGTGGTGGACAAAGACTGAAACTTTTTAGTAAGCTGGGCTGCAGCTGTGTCATGATTTTATAACACTGACTTGCTTCACTCACACTGCAACTGTGTAACATGATATCACATCTAACCAGTATTCTGTCGTTCAATTGTGTGTGTGTGTGTGTGTGTGTGTGTGTGTGTGTGTGTGTGTGTGTGTGTGTGTGTGTGTGTGTGTGTGTGTGTGTGTGTGTGTGTGTGTGTGTGTGTGTGTGTGTGTGTGTGTGTGTGTGTGTGTGTGTGTGTGTGTGTGTGTGTGTGTGTGTGTGTAACACATGCTCTCTGTTCAGTTTGACAGCATACAGGCACACAAAATGGGAGATTGTTGTGTGCCCTGTCCTTGAGTTGTTTTTGTCTTTTCTTCTGACCGGTCCTCTTTTTTTCATTTCTTCTGGCCACAGCCCAGTAGACCAGGTTACCCCAGTCCGCGATCCAGTGAAAGTTACTACCCCAATCCCCAGCACCCTGGACACTACCAGGTATTGTAAGCAAGCTCCTAAGTGTAAGATATGTTGCCTTTGTGTACGTATACCAGTGGTGTATTACATTCTGTGTCCCAGTTTGTGCAGTACAACGTGTGCTTTGGTAGAAATGATCAAATATCCAAGATCCTCTCTGTATGTGTCAGATGGCAGGGTACCCCGGCCCTCACACGCTCCCTTCGGTGCCCAGCGCCCTCTACCCACCGCCGGCCGCAATGCTGGACACTCATCACGCGCACACGCACCCTCGCCACCACGTCCACGCTCACTCACATGTACAGCACCTCCCCCAGTCGCACGGACAGGACATGGTCCATTGGGGCTCAGCCATGGAGGTAGGAGACCAAATTTCATCTGGTTACTTCTTACCAAACCTACAGTTTAGTTTCTGGAGGTCAAAAAGAGCAAATAAAGCACTGATCCACACAAGCCATTGACATCCGTGATTTATTCCAGTGTGTCTGCCCACTGTGTTGCTCCGGCTTCTCATAAGTTGCTATCTGTGTTTGTCTTCATCCATGTGTCCCTGTGTTGCATGTTTGCTGTCGTGAATTGTTTATTTTGTGCGTCTTTTGCGTGTGTGTGGTGTCTTTTTGTGTGTGTGTATGTAGGACAGAGAACTAGACTTGCAGCCGTGTGTAGGCCAGCAGTGCCTGTTAATGGAGGAACAGCTGATGCTACAACAGCAGCAGATGGAGGAGGATCGTAGGTGGCTGGAGCAAGAGGAAAGGCTGCTGGTAACACACTTGGAACACACAGTGGACAAAACTTTACAGGCTACAGTATACTGTACATGCTTTTTAGGCATTTCAACGATATACTGTAACCTGATCTGACAAGCATTTATTTATGTGTCGCCAATGCCCCCTTTAAGTGTGATCTTGAGATATGTTATTGTTTACTGCATGGGAAAGTTGTCTTGTTTATTTTTGCGTTTTTTTGCGTTTCATCTCCAAGATGCATGTCGCCATCATATTTGATCCAATCTATCAAATGCTTATCAATTATGCTGCATTTGTGATGAAGGAATAGTGATATTAAAATAAAATAGTGTTTCTTTTTAATATTACTAACTATTTCCATGGGTGTATTGGCGTGGTCCATTATGCGGCCTTTGTTGAGGGTTGAGTTGATTCCCAGCCAGTGACCCAATACCTCGCCCCTCTCCAGTCCTAAACCTGGATAAAATGCGTAGTAATGTCAGAAGGAACCCGACAATAATCCAAACAAAGCATGCCAGTGACTCACTGTGCTTACCCTTGATGCAAAATATTATCATTAATTATTCAGATGCTCATATACAGACAGTTCCTCATCCATGTTTAGTTGTGATTAAAAAAATGTTGGTTCAGTAATTCCATAAATGAGCATTATGTTTCCATCAACAATTCTGTTCCATTGCTGCAGTTAAGAACTGTTATATTTGTTCACATTGGTCCCCCTTGTTTTGTTTAACAGCTCAAAATTGCTCCTAAGTTCAGGCATTTAACTTATTAGAAAACAGACTGTTGTTTACAAAGAACTACAGTGGTTCCTTAGTATTTGTTATTGATCTGTTGTAAAGAGGTTGTTGAAAACCGAATCCTTTGAAGAAAAAATAATTTGTTCCAGACACCCAAAAATGCTAACACAAAACTTTTTATGGAGAATTAATTACTTTTATACATAGAAAACAATGCATATAAATCAGGGGTGTCCCCATTACAGGGCAACATTTATATGAATGTAAATGTGTAATCACCTCATAATTATTTGATTATTTTTTTTACTTGCTTTGAAATCATAACTCACAGATATTTAGGTTAGGGGTGTCCCGATTGATACGGGCCGATATCAGCAAAAAAGAAGTACAGTTTGAATTTATATCGATTTGCAGCTAAAATGTCCGATATAAGCTTTGATACAGGCAGTCCTGCAGTGTGTTAAATTGTGCAAGGCTGGACAGACAGTTAACGTCAAAATGTCCTCCAATAAGCACACAAGATTGTTCTACTAGGATAAAGCAGCTACACAACAGCTAAGCACATAATAGCCCTCAAGCTAGACATACATAGGTGTCCTTTATTGAACAACATTGCAGTCTAAAACATGGCATTTGTCAGTATAAAAAAGTATCAAACAACTACATTTGTCTTATTACTTACAGATACAAAGTCTCCCAAGGCAGAAGCATATTACAAAGTATTCAATAACAAACATGTCCGGATCATTTAAATTTATTTGATCCTGAGATTAATTTAAGGAAATATTGTGGCCACAAAAAAACATTACCACTTTAATTCAACTTAAAGACAGCATAAGTCCATTGCAGACAGCTAATAATAAATATGATATAAAATATAATATCGGTATTCGAAAATAGTCAAGGTTTCAATATCGGTATCATATCATCTGAACACATTCTAATTCTAATTATTTTTCACAACAAAAACATTTTTAGAATATTTTGTTTCATGATCAGATCATTTACCATTTTAGAAATAAACAGGAACAAAATATATGCATTTGCATGCAAATGTTTTGTTATATCAAAAGTGAAAAAACATATACATTTAGCAATAAAAAAAGGGACAAGCGGTAGAAAACGGATGGATGGATTAAATGCTTTATTGGCGCACACTATTTCCAGGCTTTCACGGGCCGCATAAAACTGATGTGGCAGGCCAGATCTGGCCCCCAAGCCTTGAGTTTGAAACATGTGCTGTAAATGATAAATGTAATTGATAAATGAGCATTTAACATCACTTTTACCTTTATTAAAGACTCTTGACGGTGATGAGCGGCGAGGGAGGAGGGGCGAGCCCCAAGTACACCACCTTCATACTTCGGTACGACCTCTTTCTTGAAGTGTTTCTCACCTTATTTATCAAAGAGTTGGCGCTTTTGTTATTTTGAAAATGCACTGACAACGGCTGTGTTCTCACACAAGTTTGCAATCGCACGCATGCGCGATACATTCCTAGCACTACACGTCACACTGTCGGGACTCCGCAGTCTTTCGTGCGTAAGTGTTCTTGAAAACAGCGTTTAAGTATACTAAAACCGAGGCCGACCAAGATGTATTTTTGGGGAACATTTTCTCCCAAAATGGAATTATACTAAAACCGGGACAAATTAAAACCAAGGTACCACTGTATGTTTATTTTAGACCTCTGAGAAGAAGACACTTCAAAAATATAAAATTGCCTAAGTCAGTTTCCTATAGGATGTTTGTTTGCTTGCAGGTGTGGTTTGTGTGAATTCCAAGCTAATGCTAGTCTCAGAGAATCTGACAGACCAGGCAACAAACACAATCACTGACTGGCAACACACAAGTTCATTAAAAAGCTAGGGAGGCAGTTTGTGTGTGCCTGTGTGCATGTGCACATAAATGTGTTTGTGGTTGGCAGGCTGGTTTTATAATGCCGTACCTTCAAAGAGGAGTGAGAAAGAGAAGGAGGAGAATGTTGGGCTAAGAGGTAGAAAGTGGTCGGCGTGACCGCTCATTGGCAGCGTGCACCGTCTCTCCTCCCCTCTCTGGGTCTATTTCCCCTTCTCCTGGCTTTAGAGTCATGAATAAGGTCGCTGGAAGCAGGACGGTTCGGATGAGTTTTCATTTGCATGAATTGTGCTGGCAGACACAAGGATCCACAGTGACTCTGATCAAGCAACATAGATGAACTCAACGGCAATGCTGGTCTTCAAGTCCTGTCTTGGACAGCTGGTAGGCAAAGAGGGGAGTGATGGTGATGAGGTTGTTTATGTCCTAAAGTGTGTGTTGGATGCTTCTTTGTTGTGCATGGAAATATGAAAAGTGGGGGGTAAGTTTCTCAAAGGTTTGTGTGTATGGAAGCAGTTAGATTTGCACCCTTCTGCTCCTGCTGAGTTTATTAGAATTCTTGCGCAGGGATACTGTGGTTTACAGTCTCATACTTGAATATTTGCCGCGTACGCTTTTTGTGCATTCTTTAAACCCCAGGTCCATGGTTGGACTTATTAGTGTCACTCACTAAAACTAACAATGTTTAAATTGATTGTTTTGATGGGTAATTTCTGGCATTTTGTTTATTTGTTTAGAAACCAGACACCAGAAGCTCTCGGGGGAGTCTGGACCGAGATGACGGAGGACTCCCGCTTCCAGTAAGTAGCTCCTGTTTTCAGCCTCTATCATTCTGTGTTGACAGCAACTTGACGAGAGCAGGAAGTAAGTCAATTTGGATAAGAAGTTAGAAAATACTCTTGGATGGTTGATTTAGTTTTAACTTCTTATATACACACACAATTGCTTCCATTGCAATCCACGATTGCATCTTTGTAGGGAGAGTATTGCTCTTTATTTCTGTATTTTTTGTATTATTTTTTTTGTGGGGTGGCGTGGCTCTGTTGGTAGAGCAGCCGTACCAGCAACTTGAGGGTTCCAGGTTCGATCCCCGCTTCTGCCATCCTAGTCACTGCCGTTGTGTCCTTGGGCAAGACACTTTACCCACTTGGTTTACTTAACCCACCCACACTGGTTCAAAATGTGGCTTAAATTTGTTGATAATGGGTTTCACTATGCACAGTGCTTTGGGTGTCTAGAGAAAAGCGCTATATAAATATAAATCACTTTACTTATTATTACAATTAAAGTCGTCCCTCGCCATATCGCACTTCAGATATCGCTGCTTCACCACATTGCAGATTTTTGGGATATTTTTTAAGCATATATAAAAAAAAAAATGTTGGTCCTAAATTCCACCTTCCCAGGCATAAAATGGCTGAATAAACTAAAACTATCAATACTACTGTAGTATGTATTGGCATACCAAACCAATCTGAGCGCACTGTTCAGTAATGTGGCAACTAATGGGCACAGCCTCAGACCCATAGTTGGGCCGCGAATGCCCCCTTGAGGGCCGCCGAAAAACATCTGTTTCTCAGCTGTGGTCCGTATGGGCTGTAGCGATACTCTGTTGTAATACACCTTTCCACCACCTGTGGCAGTAATAACAATGTCAACCAAACAGAAGAAGTCTGGAGCTAAAGTCATAAGAGAAGTTTCTAAAGTGCACAAATTATGACTAAAGTTGTGAAGCTGTATTTTTATTTGCACCTTAATTTAATTGACAGTTTATAGTTAAGAAACATATTAATTAAAAATGTGTTTGATTTATTTTTGCAAACCATAATTGTATGTACATTTATTTTTCATACTTATTTTTCTAATCAGCCTAACCTGGGAGCCGGCAACCTGCGGCCCTTTAGCGCCGCCCTAGTGGCTCCCTGGAGCTTTTTCAAAGATTTATGAAAATGGAAAAAGATGGGGGGGGGGGGAATATTTTTAGATTTAATTTGGTTTCTGTATGAGGACAAACATTACACAAATCTTCCTAATTGTTAAAATCCCACTGTTTATTTTAAACATGCTTCGATGATGAGAATATTTGGCGAGCGACGTTTTGTCCTACTAAATTTGGCGGACCTTGAACGCACCGTAGTTTGTTTACAGGTACAACTTTTTCCGACGTTGCCACAGAAATACGTGTTTTATGCCACTTCTTCTTTGTCTCCTTTTGTCCACCAACGTTTTATGCTGTGCGTGAATGCACAAATGTGAGCTTTGTTGATATTATTGTCTTGTGTGGAGGCATTTTTGGTCACTGCATGACTGCAAGCTAATCAATGTTAACGTGTTATTTAGGCTAGCTGTATGTACATATTGCATCATTATGCCTCGTTTGTCACTATATTTTAACTCATTTGATTTACTTTACTTATGTCCTGTGTGTATTTGATTTATATTTTCTTGTCTCACGGCACATTATCTATATGTAATATTGGCTGTGTGCCATGTTGTTATAGACCACAGCAAACATGACCCAGCTTGCAAAGATTGTGATAAATCCATTAGAAGAAGACAGCCTGCCATTTCCTTTAACTTAGACACACACATCTATACATAAGACTTACATAAGGCTTTAAATTGTTTGACAGATTTTAGTTTTTTGTATTTTTGGTCCTATATGGCTCTTTCAACATTTTGGGTTGCCGATCCCTGGCCTAACATAAGCCTAAGGTTTATGTGCTAAATAATAATATTTTTGACTAACACAGGATTTCATATAATTTGAAACTGTAAGTAGGTCTAATATAACTATTGAATATGATTAAAATTAAGAGTAAGCTTTCTAAGTTAACATTTGAGTGGGCCCCTGGCACCTCTGTAGTGGAAAGGTTGGGCCCCGAGGTCAAAAAAGATTAAGAATCCCTGCTATATTGGATTAATTAAGTGTAAAATTGACAAAAGGGTGTTATTTCATGTCTAGAGAGCTCTTATAATATTAAAAAACATATTTAGAAGGTTGTAAACAGTTTTTTTTTTACGCTCTAGCTATGAATATATTTGATTTATAAATAATAATTCCTACTTCTCGGAAATGTGTTTATGTCCACAACCAATTAACAGCGATAAACAAAGGACAACTGTATCCTTCATTATGTTTTGTATTCATTATGTTATACTAATGTAAGATGTCTAATAGAGATACATGCTAACTGGAGGCATTTGTTCTGGTTGGTCTCACTGCAAATTGTCTGCAGCATGTGTTTATTTTGATTATAGCAAACGGGGGGTAATCCTGGAGCAGGAAGTGACCTGTTTGTGCTGGGGTCAGTGGATTCCCATATCACCACTGGTTATTATAGAAAACCATTACATAAGTCTTGAACATCCATTGTTATGCTTCTCGCTCTCTCTATTCTATGGTGCCGCCAGAAAAATCTGCACTCTGTTAGAGCGGAGTTAACTGGTTTCTGACCACATCTGTTCACCTGTAATTACACACCCAGATAAAGGCAGTTAAAGTACTCAGAGTGTGAAGAATAGGGTCACAGGAAAATCCCACATGGCGTCGTCTCAGTCATGTTCAGAATTAATGTGCTCCTTGGGTGATGAGATCACAAATAGGCAGCAGCAAGATTCTAGCAGAGATCTTTTTTATCAGCCTTTTAGCTGAGTGAATCAAAGGAACCATAACTGATTTAATGAGCCATTCGCAGTTTCATTGTCAAACTCGTTTGCACTTGCACTTGCATGGCTTAATCTTTGAGACAAGCATATGCTACTGGCAGGATCAACCAGTAAATTGAAATTCACAAAATCTCTTGTAGAGGATTGTTGCAAATTAATCATCAACTGTAAACTTGGTTAGTCCCCGAGGGGAATTTCAGATTTTCAGCAAAATCCCATTCAAGAGCAGACATACATTAAATTTATCTTAAAAGAGATTTCAGTCTGAATGCAGCCCAGGTGGCATACAGTGTGTATCAAACTATTGCTAGTTGATGCATATTCCACTATGCAGAATAAGTGCATAATTCAGGGGTGTCAAACTCATTGTAGATCGGGGACCACATGGAGAAAAATCTACTCCCAAGTGGGCCGGAATGGTAAAATCACGGCACGATAACTTAAAAATAAAGACAACTTCAGATTGTTTTCTTTGTTAAAAAATAGAAAAAGCTCATTCTGAAAATGTACAAATCATAATGTTGTTGGGTTTTTTTACACTTACATGTTGCGGTTAATAGTATTCTACCTTTATTTGTCGTTATTTATACTTTCTGAATAAATTCTGTGATAATGTTCATCAGTCAACTCATTGGTGTTGATTTTCAATCTATCAAGATAAAAAAGTAATATAAAAATCAAATTACAGGATGTTATTTATGTAGTTTGCTCATTTTCCTCAACTGAAGTGATGTGATCATGTGGTTGTTTTTTTTTTTACATATGTAGCATAATCTACATAGATACAATAAATTGCTATTGCGACATCTAATGGACACATTTAGAACAGCAGGTTCTTTCATTCAAAAATTTCGGCTCATTTTTATAAACTCATCCCGCGGGCCGGATAAAACATGTTCATGGGCCTGATCCGGCCTGCGGGCCTTACGTTTGACACCCCTGGCATAATTAGTATTATGCCAGTTATCCCTATGTCTCTTCTAATCTGCATCGTGAAAATAACTACTTTTTATATAACTGTAAATACATTTAGGTGGTAAAGTATACAAGAACTTCAACTTTCTTGTGTTATTCAAGTTATTTCTTCAAAATGGTTTTCTATTCTTGCAAAAATTTAATTTATATATTTAGGGTTAGAGTTAACATGTTCTCCCCATGACTGTGTGTTATTTCCGGGTAATCCAGCTTCCTCTCATCTCCACAGATGGGGGTAGGCAGATTGGTGACACAATAATTGGCCTTAATGTGGGAATGTGAGTGTGAATGTTGTTTGACTATCTGTGTTGGCCCTGCAATGAGGCGGCAACTTGTGCAGGGTGTATCCTGCCTTCCGCCCGAGTGCAACGGGGGACGGCGTGGCGCAGTTGGGAAAGTGGCCGTGCCAGCAATCTGAGGGTTCCTGGTTCAATTCCCACCTTCTACCAACCAAGTCACGTCCGTTGTGTCCTTGAGCAAGACACTTCACCCTTGCTCCTGATGGGTCGTGGTTAGGGCCTTGCATGGCAGCTCCCGCCATCAGTGTGTGAATGTGTGTGTGAATGGGTGAATGTGGAAATAGTGTCAAAGCGCTTTGAGTACCTTGAAGGTAGAAAAGCGCTATATAAGTATAACCCATTTACCATTTAACTGGGATAGGTTCCAAGAGAGCATAGCTTGTAGGTTCAATGTACACAATTGAATTTGATTGATTGATTGATTGATTGATTGATTGATTGATTGATTGATTGATTGATTGAAACTTTTATTAGTAGATTGCACAGTACAGTACATATTCCGTACAATTGACCACTAAATGGTAACACCCGAATAAGTTTTTCAACTTGTTTAAGTCAGGGTCCACGTAAATCAAGTCATGGTAATAGCTTAGTTGTTTAGACAGTATTGTGTTTATATAATTTTAGATTGGGGTACTTTGTTTCTTAATCGAGAAAGACGTTAATAGCTTTTGTTTTCATGTTGGCATGTAAGCTAGAGAGCTGGCACCAGTCAGTCAATGAGTTTATCAAAGTACAGTTATCAATCATGTTTTTTTGAACATTTCAATTTAAAATGTTGGGAGTTTTACTGCGGTTATCATTATTACCGTTTATTGTTACAACCATAGTCACGGTTGCATCTCTTTAGTTCACAGGTGTGTATGGGTGACAGGAAGATGGTTTGCAGTTATAAATCGTCATACACCAAATATAAGATGGACTGTTTGAAATTCAGATGATGTCTGGGTGGACACATTTTGGTTGTCTACGTCCGTAATTATTAAAACATTTTGTAGTTTATTTTTTTTAAATCGGGAAAAGACGATAGAAGTAATTGCATGTTTTCTATGTGTTTTGTTTAGTTTTTTTCAAATAGCAAATTTGCTTTTGGTTGTTTTGTTTTTTAGCAGGACAATTAAACATAGTAAAAAAAAATGTATTTCATTATTTTCCATGAGTAACTCAAGAAACCGTTAATGCTTATAATGCATGCCAAAAAAGAATGTTTCATCCCACAACAAGTTAGCCTTACAGCCTAATGTTGCCGTTGACAACACAGATATTTCTGTCTGTAATTCATCACACTACTCCTCCTCCTTCTCCTCCTCCTCCTCCTCCCATAGAATGTGGTTTGTGGTGGGGAAAATCTCCCTCCTATATATGTGTGTATGTGTGTGCACTGGTCCATAAAATGCAGTCAAATATTTTGGGGTGTCTGTGGCTGTCAACCACACGAGACTCCCATTGCAGCTAGACTTTTTGAACGATTGCTTCTGTTTTCCTACACAGAAAAATCATAACTTGGCTTGTAACATGAGAAAATTAAATTGCACCAAATTACGCTGACTTGCCACCGTTTAGTTTATTAAAACATGCCTCAGGTCTGCTCCTTTGTTTGCTGTTTTTGTGTCACTCACTACGTAGAATGTTTTTATGTACATGTAACAAGGTTGTTGACCATACACAATACTGCAAATGACAACTAGAGACAGAGTATGGTGTGATTTCAACATTAAGTCAGATTTTCTCCAGTCTTGCCTGTAAAATTGTTGTTTAATTTCCTCTCTAGCGTCTACTTATGTGTGCATACTTGCTAACCCAAAGTATTGTTCATGTGTTTGTTTGTGCAGGCGGGAAACCAGCACATATACCAGCCCGTGGGCAAAGCAGGTAATAGACAGGCCCGAAAATTACAGTCTCAACCACCACAGTTTTTTCCTCTTTCCATTTAAACTTCTAAGTGTGTATTTAAGTGCATAACTCTTCCACAGATATACATATGTCTTCATCCAGCAGGCAGTGTCTTTATCATATATCCTGCATGAGCTCAAAGTGCCTTTATATTCCTCCAGCCATCTATTTAAATCTATTTTTATGCTGATGTTGGTTGTAGGGTGATGCAGTGTTTTTGATGTTTCCTGCAGAGCTTGTGGCCCCTCCAAAGAAACCCCCTCGACCCGGGGCCCAGAGCCAAGGGAGCAGTCTGGCTGGTCTGAACTCTGCTGACAGCTACAATGATGGACTCAAGGTATTAAAAAACAAAGATGCAATATATTGATTGATCAGTTTAACATCACCAACACCACAAGCTAGAGCAGCAACATTTCTTAATAATGCATGTTTTCAAAGTTGAGCAATAATATCTTACTGTCCTCTTTTGGTTTGGTCCTCCCACTCTCCCTCCTCTTCCTCCTTCTCCTGCACTCTACCTCACTGTTTGACCCCCAGCCCTGGCGGGTAAGCGGCACACTTTGTATGTGTGTTCACTCTTGCACACCTTAATTCCTTATTTCTTTCAAACACTCTTCCCTGTTAGTACCACATGTTTCACCCTAAAGCAAATATTTTCCAGCCATTATTAACTCTTGCAATTAATTGCTACCTCACTGATGGTTTAATTACTCTACTGCCAACGTTTTAAAATGCATTATAGACAGCTGTGTAATGTTAGTATATGGTTTTCATAGTCCCATTTGGCTTCCTGTCCAGCTGTTGTCTTGTTTTACAAAGTGCTGTTTAACAGCATGATTGAAGACATTTTAGCGAACATAAAAGCATAATAATCAGATTGCATTGCACTGTATTAGATACATTTCAATAATCCCATAGAAATGTTTTTGCCCAGAGGCAAGATAGTAATAAGTAGGGGTGTCCCAATCCGATACTGATATCGGTCTGATACCATCAAAAGAAGATGATAGCAGTCGTTCAGCACGTTTACTTGTGCAAATCTGGACAGCCAATTAACATCTAAATGTCCTCCAATAAGCACACAAATTTGATATGTATTTGTATTTTAGTCAAGCCATTTACAAAAGGTAAACATACCAGGCTATAGGCTACAGCTAAGCACACTAGTGTTAAGTATCCTTAATTGAACAATACTGCATTCTAAAACATTACAAATTTGTCAATATAAACAAATATAAAATAATTGTAGCTGCATATTACTTACACATACGAAGTCTCCAGGGCTGAACACGAATTCAAACGTATTAAGTAACAAACGTCTCTGGATCATTCAACATCCTGCCATGCCCTTAAATTAATGAATATTTGCGACCAGTAGGTGTCGCCAAAACACAGATTAACACTCCACTTTAAAAGCATAGATCTGTCATAAGGTTAGTGTGTTCATACCCACCATTATTGTCTGACTAATTTTAATTGATCAAACTTTTTCTAACATTCCACACTACGAAATGGTAATAATTATAATGGATTACATTTATATAGCACCCTTTTCTAGTGACTTAACGCATGTGACACTGCGAATAACAAATAAAAGTATGTACTATGATTTGTGCTGATATCATATCAGATTAATATCGGTACAAGCCAACATGCAACGCTTCAGTATGGTATCGGAAGTGAAAATGTATTGGTACACCCCATGAGTACTATGAGTCCTACTATTATCTTGAAACACAATGCTTGTATGTATGCATGTTCGAAATAAACTCAAAACTCAACACAATAACAGTGTTTATATGCAGTGTACAAATAACTGTACATTGCAGCTTCAGTCAGAAATATTTATAGCCATCAAATGATTTGCTTTTTAAAGAGAACAAGTAAATAAGAGTCACCAGAGCTTGTGTGTAATGCAGAGAACTACAAATTTAAAATGCAATTGTGAGACAACTCAGGAGGAACTGTATTTACCCGGGTAAATTATCTAGAGCAGTGTGGTAGAGCCATCTAGTGGCCATAGAACAGACCTGCATGTACTAATGGAAGAGGAGTGATTGAGCAATGTCATTAAGCATAAAAATTATAATTTCCATTTATTTAATCGCTTTTTCATAAATTAACATTTATTTGAGTTTTGTGGGAATTCTTCACGGCTGTTTGCTGACATGTACTAGTAATGTTTAAATAACTTTTACTGCAAATGAATATTGGCTGCAAATATTGATTATTCGCCTCTTTGACGAACCCAGAGTTCTTTGACAAACTCTTGGTTCGTTGGTTATTGTCCTGCTTGTTTTATTTGGTTTGACAAAATTATTTAAAAAATTAAAAAAAAACTACCCTTTTGGTAGAGAAGATCAAATATAATTTACTGTAAATCTAAATAAAGTTGCAGAAGTATGTTTTGTTTCTCACTTATTGCCATTAAAGCCCACTGCATTGCATAAAGGTGGCCTGTAATAGTGTTGCATTTGGCGTTCTTCGTAATGTGAAATAGCACCACCTACAGGACTTTTGGGAATCAATTTTGTCTCTCCGGTCATCATTTTTCAACACCTACAAGACCTTTGGGAATCAATATTGTCTCTCCGGTAGGGATGATGCTTGAAACCGGTTTTCCCGGTTGTTGGATAAGAAAAGAACCGAGTCCTCGGACTCGAATCCCTTTTTGAGAACCGGTACCCTTTATCGAGACCACTATAGTAAAGAAAAAGAGTTGGTTCTTTATGCGAATCCCTGAGAACGAATCCCTTCCCACAGGAATTGCCCTGTGGGACGCAATGTTATGCCCATTTGATTGTAGACTCTTACTGACACCTTGTGGCGATATGAAAATACTACGCGTCATTAGTTTGGGCACTTCAGTCAGTTCAGTTCATGGAACAATTGAGAAGTAGACAAGTTGTGTTAGCTCCTACAAGCCTTGCAAAAGATAAGTCTGTAAGTAAACTGTTTAACTTGTTTATATAACTCAATATTAGGTGGAAAGTGTTTCAATTTGATAGTAAGATGTCTATTGAAAAACGATTTTTGTGCACTGTTTCAATGGATGTTTTGAGGACTTAAAATGGCTGCCAGTCGTGTATTTCCACGATCAAAATAGTTTAAACACTCAGAAGTATTTGCTTGATGATAGTACTGTATATTTGTGTGAAGCTAATATTTACATATTGTGTATTACATTTCAGTATGTTAATTGAATCACATAGCTTATACATTTGTCATTGTGTGTATTTCAGTTAAAGAAAAATAGATAACAGTCCAGTGCAAGACAAAAGTAAAGATAGGAAAAGACAAAGCAAGATCAACAACAATAAAAAGCCTAAATGGATTAATCTGCTTTGGAACTTTATTAGACGTCTTGGATTGTTTGTTAGCTGTCTGCCAAGCTGTTTAACCTCAACACGTATAGTGAGGGTAGAACAGGCAATATGCAATTATTGCCAGGCTTCGCTCTCATGTAAAGAAAGAAGAATTGTTGATTGATGACTGTGGTGTTCTTAGTGTCATAGTGTGTGTAGTTAGTATGTTCCAATAGCAGCAGAAGTGCACTTTTTGGAGAGCTGTATTATTTTCCGTTTTGTGCCCAAGGGACTGATTTTATTTAACACTATATTATCATTTATACACCTATAGTGATCACAGAGACAGGTTGTTTTTGTGTTACTGTATATATTTGTTTTACTGAAAAATCCCACTTAATATACTTTGGGTAACAACAGTCAATATATATATATATATATTTTTTTTTTTTTTTAGGGGTGTAACAGTCAATATTTATATATTATATTTTTTTCTTATAAAATAAAAGTGAGCTTTTGTTAAACCAAATATTGTGTTTTTCTCCATATACAACAACCTATCTGGAACCGATAAGAGAATCTATAAGGAATCGGTTCGATAAGAGGATTCGATAACGGGCTCGAACTCGATAATTTCTTATCAAACATCATCCCTACTCTCCGGTCATCATTTTTCAATCAGACAAGTCAGAAAGTCATATTGTTCAGTCTTGGCAGAGATTTGCACTGTATTGATTTTAATTTCCATCCCATAGTTTTACCCTCATAGTTTTCTAGTCTAGTTTAGTATTTTTAGTGCTAAAGCTACACTATTGATTTATTTGTTTATGTATTTCTATACTGAACGTCTCATCACTGTTATCTGGATTGTCACTTAGCTGCAGCCCCAAGAGATCAGCCCCCCACCCACCGCCAATCTGGACCGCTCCAATGACAAGGTGTACGAGAACGTAACGGGATTGGTGAAAGCTGTGATCGAGATGTCCAGCAAGATTCAGCCAGCTCCTCCAGAGGAGTATGTTCCCATGGTCAAGGTCAGTTTTTAAATCTTCTTTGTCGAGATGTACCGATCAATATCGGCCCAATTTAATAAAAAAGTACGTCATCGCCATTGCTGACTAATGCCTTTCAATGCCGATCACGAACATTGATACCCTCTGGCTGACACTGTATTTATTTTGAGTCACCCGGATGACAAGCTAGGATATAATTATGTGTCTCCATACACATTGCTGAGCTGCTCCCCTGTGTTAATAATCATTACCTCCATTGCGGGAAATAAAGTGCATTTTTTAGTATCTTAAGTAGAGATCAACCGATATGATTATTGGTAGTCAAAGAGGCCAATAATCGATATTTGGAGCAAATATTAATTTGCAGTAAAACTTATTTAAACATTACTAGTATATGTCAACAAACAGCCGTGAATAATTCCCACAAAAACTCAAATAAATGTCCTGTCAGATTATATCAAAACATATTTGAGAATTATTGATAATGAGAGTACAGTTTATTCTTAAATGAATAAAAAAGGGAACTTTCGTCATGCAGTGCAAACGGGCTGGTGCTTGGCGCAGTGGTTATTCCCATCAACTTCTCAAATTTTTTAATACTACATACTGGTATTGCTTTGTGGAGGTTTCCCCGCAATAGACCTTCTCGGAAGCCCGGGACTCTGGGTTGAACAATCTTTTATTGTGGTATGCACACGCCAGGACAGCACTCTGCTCCACAACTTTTCAGTCTTTCTTGTGTGTGCGTGCGTCTGCTCAACTCCAACTCCATCGTTTTGTGTCGGCGCGGCTGCTGCTGATTAGCATGGCAGGTGATTGGATGATCAGTCCCAGCTGGGTAATCCAATCACCTGCCAGCTGTGCTCCGAGGCCGGTCCTTACACACCCCGCTCTGCGGCAGGCCCGCAGACCACGCCCCCCTCGACATGCTTATATATTGTATCAGCTGATGTAGTTCTAGATATGTTGTAGTTGTAAATAAATTTTAAAAAAGCAGATACCGAAAAGAAGATTTAAAAAAATAAAATAAATAGACTGACATGCATCAAAATGACAGTCGGCCCTGTCGATCTCTGATTTTAAAGGAGCCATATGTAAAAATCTGGGCAGAAATGGTACTGCAATCACGGTCAAAATTCTGTAGTCCCCTCACCCTCTCCCTGACTGAGGTTGCCAGAGACACAGCCGAATCTAGCTCCATCGAATGGGCTACTCCAAGGAATCTCAAACTCCCACTGCCTCTTACTAAAAGGTTGAGGGGCTGGGACCATAATAGCTGAATAGACAAGCGTTTTTTCAATAACAAATCTCTAAACAACACATTTTACACATAAATTAGGCTATTTTCAGGAAGAAGTGCGTCATGCCTGCGTACAATATCACAACAAATGGCAATCATTTGGTTATTGTCAGTACTATCACAAAACAAAGACTAAAACCAACTACAACCAACGCTAGCAATGGTTATACTGGTGAAAATAAGTAGAGCATGCTTAGCAACTTAATGTACGCCCAAAACTAAAGAGGAGACATTTTACCAAGGTATGCCTATAGGCTACTGTTTCAAACGTTTCATATTGCCATATAGCTTTGTACATGGAGTCCACAATATGCAAACACGAATGAGGAATTCTTTTATCATGTGATTTGGCTGTTTCCACACTTTTCACATTGCCACGACAGCCGTGCTAATGTTGGAAACCATTTCCTCAGTGTATCAGCATATTGAGAACGAAATAGGCACTGACACTACCCATATCCACATAGGTTTTATTTGTCGAAAATATATTTTGCCCTGTCAGTTCGATGACATAAAAGCTACCAGGCATATATTTCCCCCGTTAGCCTCTATGTCGATGTGTCATTGACCGGGCTAGCATGCTAAGCATTAAAGTAGGAGCAAAGCACCCTCACACTAAGAATTCGTTGCACGAACATACTTGCTTTGTTAGACAAGATCATAGACTGTATTGGACAATATAGTTTACATACGAAATATCCATTTCCATTTATTACAAGTAATAAGAAAACCTAAATGCCTTACTTACCTATCAAGGAGGAAATGAGCAAGTTTGGCGTCAGATGAAAAAAAAATTATCCGCCTTCAATCGTCTCCATCTTTCAAAGGCATCCCCGATACAAATCCTCGTTTTGTTCCTGGCTTTGTCAGGAATAAATTGAGACTCGTAACAAGGCCTTTTAGATTTACTAAGGTCTGACATGTTTAGTAACTTTACCAGTGGCAGTAGCTAGCTGAACAACAAAAGCGAAGGAGTTGGACATATTTTAAAAGCTTCGGACCACATAAGTGATCAACAATAAAGGCGGACACAGCACTGGCTGGTGCATAATCACGTGGGGAAAAAACAAAAACAAAAAAAAACACACACTATAGAGCCGCAGCAGAAGCCAGAAACACCAACGGCTTCACTTCGCCGCTGAGCAACCATGAGCACGACAAGAAGCCGTCAACGGGTGAATACACCGTTATCGGGGGGGAACCAGACTTGAAAGAGTTAGGACTAGCTCTACAAAACAGGGTCAACACTCTCGAGGAACAGGCAAACGGCGGTATACAAAAAGACGTTGCCGATATCCAAGAACAGATAATCAAAGACAGAAAAGAATATGTTAGAAAAGAGGAATTTAATATGTTCAAAGAACGGGTGAATGCATTAGAACAGCAGGTGGAGAAGCTGAACGAGGAGAATGCATCGTTGTTACATGCCAAAGAACAAAATAACACCCATTGGGACAATAGCAGTGTTGTGGAGAGACAATCTGGGGAATTGGATTGTCACCAATCTGGGGAATATCACTGTTGTGGAAAACATCAAAGAGGAAATGGATCATTTACACGACAGAATGACATCATCATTGCAGGGCTACGCATCAATCCTCGATCCTATGCAAGAGCAGTTGACAACAGAAGAGAACCAGATAACATGGACGCTGCTTCAACGGAGCAACTAGTGGTCAACTTTCTGCAATCAAAGGGAATTGATGTCGATATTAACACCATTGATGTGTGCATTCCACTGAACAGAAGAGGCAACAATACCAAGCCAGTCACCATCCTTAAGCTCGCCAACAGGAAATCCAAAATGGCATTGCTGACACAAGGAAAAAAGCTGAAGGGCACAAATGTGTGCATGAATACGAGCAGCTCACTAAACGCAATGCTGAAATCGCCAAGAAAGCACGTGACTGGAGTAAACAAGGGAAAATTCAGGGAACTTGGAGCGCCAACTGCAAAATCTACATAAAGCTGAATGGGGGCCCAGAAGCAAGAGTCCTGGTTGTCAATGACATCAAGGATTTTGACGAATATCAGAACGCCCGGCAACTACAACACCAACA
The DNA here is from genome assembly GCF_033978785.1 of Entelurus aequoreus. Taxonomy (NCBI): domain Eukaryota; kingdom Metazoa; phylum Chordata; class Actinopteri; order Syngnathiformes; family Syngnathidae; genus Entelurus; species Entelurus aequoreus. Next base: position 42,842,838 of record NC_084741.1, on the reverse strand, counting down.
ATAATGGAGTCTGACGGAAAACAAACATTGACATTGGACTACAAAATTACAACGCTCCAAGGGATTACTGAACAAGATGATCTTCACTAAGGTGCACATTCATCTACACTTATAGACATTCAGAGAGCAACACAAATGATTGAGAACAGGAAAGTATGGAACTGAAAACCTTCAGCAGCATAGATTACAATAGTCTGGAATTAGATAAGGATATAGATCCAGATACAAATGTTTTCTTTCACACAAGGAATAATTGTTTTTATTATTCAGACGAACAATATAACGGATACATTAAAATAGACAACAAACTGTCGATTATTCATTTGAACAGCAGATGTTTGTATGCTAACTACAACAATGTGAAGCATTTTTTGGAGCAATTTAACGAACCCTTCAAAATGATGGCTATCTCAAAAAACATGGATGGATGCTAAAAAAGAAATGGATTTTGACCTAGAAGGATATGAACTAAATTATATCAACAGAATCAACAAGAACGGAGGGGGAGTAGCTATGTACGTGATGAAGAACCTAAACTACAAAGTGGTAAAGAATATGTCACTAGCTATTGATAATATCTTATAATGTATTACCATTGAAATACCTGCTCAGTGGCCTGGTGGTTAGAGTGTCCGCCCTGAGATCGGTAGGTTGTGAGTTCAAAACCCCGGCTGAGTCATACCAACGACTATAAAAATGGGACCCATTACCTCCCTGCTTGGCACTCAGCATTAAGGGTTGGAATTGGGGGTTAAATTACCAAAATGATTCCCAGGCGCGGCCACCGCTGTTGCTCACTGCTCCCCTCACCTCCCAGGGGGTGAACAAGGGGATGGGTCAAATGCAGAGGACAAATGTCACCACACCTAGTGTGTGTGTGACAATCATTGGTACTTTAACTTTAACTTCAAGTTTAATATGTCAAGAAAAAAGCAAAAACATACTGATCAGTTGTATATATAGATAACCGTCAAGTCAAGCATTGATACATTTGAGAACTGGATTAGAGCAACTTTTACTGAAATCAGTCAAAAAATAACCTTCGTATGTGAAGACTTCAACATTGACCTCTTGAACCATAACAAACAAAAGCCCATAGATGACTTTATTCACACAATGTATAGCCTGAGTTTATATCCTAAAATCACAAGGCCAAGCAGAATCTCAGGACACAGCGCCACAATTATTGATAATATTTTTAGTAAGGATTTTGATAACAATACCACAAGTGGCCTGCTAATATCCAACATCAGTGATCATCTGCCAGTTTTCATAATCTATGACGGAAACTACAAGAAGAGGAACATGGGTGACAAAAAATTTTGTCGAAGTATATGTACAGAACAAAGTATGACAGTTCTCAAAAATGATCTGGGAAAACAGAGTTGGGACAATGTCTACAGTAAAAATGATGTAGATGATGAATATGGTATTTTTTTTAATACCTTCGAGATGCTTTACGACAAACACTGTCCATTGAAACAACTTAGTAAGAAGCAAAAGAAAAATAATCAACCATGGATGGCAAATGTACTGAGAAATGCTTGCAAAAAGAAGAATACACTATATAGAACATTTATAACACAAAGATCTACAGAAGCAGAAAACAAGTACAAAACGTATAAGAAAAAGCTAACTGGCATTCTACGAATATTAAAGTCAATTATTGCACCAGAACAAAAACAATATGAGAGCAACATGAGGCATCCTAAATAGCATTATTAAAAATGGTGCTAAAAAGGACTATCCTAAATACTTCTTTGATGGAAATGTAAAAAATGACAATACGAACGAAGTAGTTGAAAGCTTCAATAAGTACTTTGTGAACATTGGACCAAATCTGGAGGAAAAGATTCCAGATCCTGAGTCAGTTGAGGACTTGAATGACACCATAGATAGAAACCCCAACTCTATGTTCCTCGGAGTGACAAAAGAGGAAATAACCAATATTGTGAAAAAAGGCAAATCCAATACCTCAACTGATTGCAACGAAATTGATATGAAAACGATAAAAAAAGGTTATTGAAGAGATTTCAGAACCTTTAACATATATCAGCAACCTATCATTTCAAACAGGCAAATTCCCAGATAAAATGAAAATAGCAAAAATCGTACTGATTTATAAGACTGGAGATAAACACCAGTTTACAAACTACAGACTTGTTTCTCTACTTCCACAATTTTCTAAAATCATTGAAAAACTGTTTAACAATAGATTAGACAAATTCATAAATAAAAACAAAACACTCACAGACAACCAATACGGATACAGAGCCAACATCTCAACATCAATGGCATTAATCAGAACAAGAATTATGATGAACATCTTGAAGCCTTTTTTTTCCCTTTTTTTTTTTTTTTATTGAGACAAATATTATTTTTGTATTTAATATTTATTTGCTTACTATGGTAAAATATTTATTTATTATTTATTTGTTCACTGTTCTGTTACAGAGAACAAGGAAATTGGATAAAATTGCTACGGTATGAAAAGGGGTAGGATTAAAAAAGCTCTGCTTTTTCCTAGTCCTTTTCAGACGTGCTGTAATGAAACAACTGGAATTGTGTGACACATTACATTGTATTGTATGCATGTTCGAAATAAACTGAAACTGAACTGAAGATGGCTTTGCGTAACTGGCAACCTGGATGTGACACACTCACAGACTTTGAAATTGGTCAAATGGTGGAGGGCAGGACATCAAAATGAAAACAATAACAACATTTTGAGGCTGTAAATCTAATTTTGAAATGATCATATCCCGTCTGAACTACTGTTATCAGTTATAGAGGTGAACATGATTTAATCATGTCTTTTGACATATCAGGGCCATTTAATGATGACTTGACATGAAATTATTGTACAGTACATGGCTCCTTTAAGTACCATTGTCACTGGAGGACGAAGCTGAAATTATTACACACCGAGAGCAAGCCAGGAGCAGGCATGCTAAGCTTGCTGCTAAGGTAGCTTTCAACAACAACAAAAAATAAGTGCTTAGTAAAGTTTAAAAAATCTAAATGGAACCGCATTACAGCAGAAAGTAAGGAGTTATCAACAGGAAATGAACAAGTTGATTAAAAAGAGTCGAGAGAGAGGATTTCATAACAACAACTGTTGTCAGCATTGTCACAGTCAGTACATGACATGTAGGAGGAGGGCAGATTGTTCCATAAATTGGTGATGTCTATACCAAGGGTAGTATCATTTAATGATCAATACTAGAGTGATTAAATCGATATTTTTATAAAACAGAATAAGGAACTAGTTTCAATACTGTGTTGCACTTACCATAAATAAATTGGAAAAAATATAATACATTACATTGATGCATTTATAATATATTTGATTTATAATACATGTGATCGGGATCGGTATTGGCATCGGCTGATCTCACCTATTGATGATCTGATTTGGTGGCAAAAAAGTCTGGTCGGAACATCCCAAGTTCTTTGTATTGTTCTCATTACTTTGGTGGCAATCATCCTGTTTTTTTTTTAGGATGTGGGCCTCGCATTGAGGACTTTGTTGGCCACCGTGGATGAGACGCTACCGCAACTTCCTGCCAGCACACACAGAGAGGTGACACTCACTCTTAGCACATGCAGTACATACACACAATGTCTCTGTCAATGTTATATGGCTAGTGGTGAGAATAATTTTTAAAAAATTCTCATATTTTTGGCAGATTGAGATGGCGCAAAAGCTTTTGAACTCTGACTTGGCAGAGCTGATTGGGAAAATGAAGTTAGCTCAACAGTATGTGATGACCAGGTAGGTCTTCATAGTGATGAAACGTTTGCTTTACCGGCGACTAGTGTGTCGTTGCGATACACTGAAAAAGAACAAAATGATCATGTTATGTTAAGTATGAAGACTAGGGCTGTCTAATTTAAAAAGTTAATGCATGAGATTAATCACAAAAAATGATCACATTATTCATGTATAAACGTTGACTAATCACCCAATTTAATTTGATCGCACACGATCCTTAAATTGAACCATAGGTTGTTACATGGTCAGGGACTTTAGGAAAAACTGTTACCAGGTTTCGAGCAAATAAAGTACGTTTACTTAGGAAAGCATTTTAAAGATGTTTGTGTATGAAATTCTGACAGTAAAATTGTGTTTTTCTTCATGAAACTACTTTAAATTAAGCAAGTAATTTACTGCGATTAGTCATGATTAATCACGATCCAAAAGTTTGTATTATCTGATCTAAAAAAAAATAATCATTTGACAGGACTCATCGATATAATAGTAGTCAATACAATTTTTATTTTAACAAGAAAATGTACTATTTTATTAGTATATTATTGGTATATTATGATGGTTTATAATTAAACTTAAATTACATTTTAAAGGCCTACTGAAATGCGATTTTCTTATTTAAATGGGGATAGCAGGTCCATTCTATGTGTCATACTTGATCATTTTGCGATATTGCCATATTTTTGCTGAAAGGATTTAGTAGAGAACATCGACGATAAAGCTCGCAACTTTTGGTCGCTGATAAAAAAAGCCTTGCCTGTACCGGAAGTAGCAGACGATATGCGCGTGACGTCACCGGTTGTGGAGCTCCTCACATCTGCACATTGTTTACAATCATGGCCACCAGCAGCGAGAGCGATTCGGACCGAGAAAGCGACGATTTCCCCATTAATTTGAGCGAGGATGAAAGATTTGTGGATGAGGAAAGTGAGAGTGAAGGACTAGAGGGCATGCCACAAATTAATCCCGCATAAAAAACACCTCCCCCTCCCGTCCATATAACCCGCCAATACAAATCAAACACCCGCACAACACACTCAATCCCACAGCCCAAAGTACCGTTCACCTCCCCAAAGTTCATACAGCACATATATTTCCCCAAAGTCCCCAAAGTTACGTACGTGACATGCACATAGCAGCACGCACGTACGGGCAAGCGATCAAATGTTTGGAAGCCGCAGCTGCGTACCTACTCACGGTACCGCGTCTGCGTATCCAACTCAAAGTCCTCCTGGTAAGAGTCACTGTTGTCCCAGTTCTAATACACCGCTTCCCACCTACAGCTTTCTTCTTTGCTGTCTCCATTGTTCATTGAACAAATTGCAAAAGATTCACCAACACAGATGTCCAGAATACTGTGGAATTTTGCGATGAAAACAGACGACTTAATAGCTGGCCACAATGCTGTCCCAAAATGTCCTCTACAATCCGTGACGTCACGCGCAGGCGTCATCATACCGAGACGTTTTCAGCAGGATATTCCGCGGGAAATTTAAAATTGCACTTTAGTAAGATAACCCGGCCGTATTGGCATGTGTTGCAATGTTAAGATTTCATCATTGATGTATAAACTATCAGACTGCGTGGTCGGTAGTAGTGGGTTTCAGTAGGCCTTTAAGTGTAACAACATCCGCAACAGTCTGTGTGTTGTGATTATTTATGCTCATTATCATGTAGTATTACTTTAATCAAATCAAAATCTAAAAATGTTTTTTGTAATTTAACACACTACATAATTTTTTTTCTTGGATTATGACTTCATTCTTATTTTTTTTATCATTTAAATTAATACTTCACTCTCCGAAGGGTACAATTTTACAAAAGTCAAATCTGTTTATACAGTACATATACAGTAAACTAGTCCCGCTAATTGTGGAGGTTACATCCCGAGCCCACCAGCAAAAAGCAAAAAAAATGCGAGTAGTAGTGACGCCCAAAAAATGTTTATGTTTTTGACACTAAATAAGCTTAGATTGTAAGAAAAGTTGAATGTCTAGACTAATGCTTAGACGTGTCCATCTTGCATTGACGTTATGCTGTACATTTGACTGTATGCTTTACTATCTTGTATTTGGATATTATTGCCGACTTCTGATTCTGTTGCCCGTAATAGTCTTATGATGTTGTAGTAATAAATGTTGCTAAAAACGTGTACATAATAATTTCACGTCTGCAGAAATGTTAATGATGTTGACCAAATCCAACTGTTGTATACTTATTATGTAATTTGCATGTACAATGAACCTCTATTTACGAACTGAATTGGTTCTTGAGCAGGGTTTGTAAATAGTATTTGTTAATATTATAATAAATATTATTTATTATTATTATTTGTTAGTTATATTTATTATTTGTTTTTCTCCATACAAAACTATGTAAATATGAATAATGGGTTCCAGCTTTTTTAGTAAAAGCTTGTACACTTTGAACACAATATTAAGCGCTATACAGTACTGTATATCAAACAAACATAACAACTAATAATAATCAACTGTCTATTCAATATCAAAGTTAAAACAACAACTCGCTGAACTGTCCTCCTCGTATGCAGCAGCCCTGCTAACACACGCACACTGCCACTAGCCTTGTGGTGTACCCCCAGTTTGAAAACACAAAATTCCTTAACTTTTACAGCCAGATGACTGCAATGATTATGAATAAAAAATGTGATCCACTTTACTTTGTCGGTTAATCGTTTTGGTGCGCAGCGGAAGAAAGGGGGAGGGGCGACAATGCTCTGGATACTTCCTGAATGTTTCAAACCTAACATCCCTTGTCCATTTCTTTATTCGGACTCATATTGAGCTAGCAAAACTAGTAAAATACTGTAAAATGGCTAAAAAGCACACAAATATTTTGATTTGGTGGGTGGTTTGTAAATCAAAAAGTTTGTACAATGAGAGTTTGTCATTCAAGGTTCCACTGTAAGTAAGGTGTTGTAAAAATCTTATCATCCTACTGCAGCTAATGTGTGTTTTTCTTGTATGTATTATGTCCAGTCTTCAGCAGGACTATAAAAAACAGATGTTAACTGCAGCCCACGCCCTTGCTGTGGACGCTAAGAATCTGCTGGATGTCATCGACCAATCCCGGCTGAAGATTATGTCCCAGCCCCGCCCACATTAACCTCACATCTGAGGGGTCCCACACACAGGTGCTGGTCATGGACTCGGTGGATCACTCTACTTCCTTAAGTGAGCCTTCTTGGAGGACTGATCTGAGCTGATCCCTTCATTTAACTCTGCACCACTGTGACTTTGAAAAAAAAAAAAAAAAAGAACCGAGCAAAAACAGTTCCTGAATCAGGGATTTGGCAGCTTTGCTCTCTATGGACTCGACTGAGGAGGAAGCGAGGATAAAGTGATGATGGCCATGACTGAGAACTTTGCCATTGCTGTGCTTTGTGTCCAAACTGGTGGCGTCAGTAAGCCAAGCCATGAGAACATGACTCTTATCAGCTGCATCACTTCCGCACGACAAGGAGGGACTCCAGCATGTCCACTAGCAGTCCTGACAGAGAAACATTCACGTCTCCCCTCATCTCTCTCTCTCTCTCTCTCTTTCTCTCTCTCTCTCTATCTATCTATCTATCTCTATCTATCTCTCTTTCTCTGTCTCTGTCTCTTCCCCCGTCACGACGGGTTTTATTTATAGCAACAGAAACTACACACAATGATACCGAAGGACTTTGCCTTTTCATTTTCCTTCATTGTCACTACTCTTCCTGTTGTCTTCCTCGCTCACATCCTTTCTAAGCAGGTTGCTAAGACTCTAAATGTGAACAATTCACCTTTTTTGTGTCCTTGTGAACAATCACACAGTCTTCTTACTGGAAAATGACAACATATTCTATCCCAGCAGCACTAAGGAGGAGGAGGAGGAGGATGGTGGATCATGAGGGTCTGTGTTTTCTTCCCAACATGGAGAAAGGAGGCTGTCATCAGTTTTACGATGACATCATCTCCTCTTTTCACCGACCCACACACACGCACACCACTGATGTCACAAAGTGACTGGACAGGAACACTGAGCCGCTTTAACTGGAATTTCATCTTGCACATATTGAACTGAAAACACAAACGGCACGTGTGTGTTTGTGTGCTAGCAAAAGTGTGTGTGGGGCGTGACATACAGGTATGGAGGAGAGCATTATTTGCACAGCACCAGAATAAATCAAGTGATTTGACCCAGGTTCTATTCCCACGATTAGCCAGCCAATCCGCACCTGGGCAATATAGTAGGGTTTAAAAAGATGTAAAATAAACCATTTATTTTTTTCCTCTTTATTGTTGCGTAAATCTACTCATGTTGGTATATTGTAACCTGTACTGGTGTGTATCACTGGTCATTTGTACAGAAGTTGTACTAGTAAACACTGGTTTTTATTTTGTCTTCTGGGCTTAATTTGACTTCTTGTCAAATAGCAAGAAAAATAAAGAAATAATGCAGAAGTGGAAGTAAGGCACAAGAGTCTTCCTAAATGCTCTTCATTGCCCCTTTTGCACGTAACCAGCATTTTCCTAAATCTGCATGTAGAAGGCTAGAAAGTGTATGAAACAAAGATACGGCCACGCTGTAGGGTATAAAGCCTAATTTTCGTAAAATCTGCGCTTTTTATGTAGTTCACATAACCAAAATAATTATTTCTAATGTGAACCGCATGCGCCCCTTAACTAGCCCGCATGTGCAAATGACATCATGACGACACGCGCTGCATTGTGTTTACGGAAGTAAATTGGTCTCAATCTTGGCGCATTTGCATACTTGCCAACCTTGAGATCTCCGAAATCAGGAGATGGGGGGGGGGGTTTGGTGGTAGCGGGGGTGTATATTGTAGCGTCCCGGAAGAGTTAGTGCTGCAAGGGGTTCTGGGTATTTGTTCTGTTGTGTTTATGTTGTGTTACGGTGCGGATGTTCTCCCGAAATGTGTTTGTCCTTCTTGTTTGGTGTGGGTTCAGAGTGTGGCGCATATTTGTAACAGTGTTAAAGTTGTTTATACGGCCACCCTCAATGTGACCTGTATGGCTGTTGACCAAGTATGCCTTGCAGTCACTCGTGTGTGTAAAAACTGCATATATTATGTGACTGGATCGGCACACTGTTTGAATGGAGGAAAAGCGAACGTGACGACAGGTTGTAGAGGACGCTAAAGACAGTGTCTTTAAGGCACGCCCCCAATATTGTTGTCCGGGTGGAAATTCGGGAGAATGGTTGCCCTGGGAGATTTTCGGGAGGGGCACTGAAATTCGGGAGTCTCCCGGGAAAATCGGGAGGGTTGGCAAGTATGCGCATTAGTGGCAATTTCAATACTTTGTTCAACCGGTGTCAACATTTTCTTAACCTAATTAGAGAGATTACGAATGAAGAGGGGCAATAATTGTTGTCACCCGCAGTTAGTGGAGCATAATAACTTAGACGTCTGCTCCGAATAGCCTGGAATGGCGGGACCGTGGCGTGAGTTTTAAAATATGTTTTTGCCTGCTTTCTGCTCATTTGTCAACTATTTTTCTTTTTGTGACCGTCTATTTTGGCATAGAATTATGACGCTTGTCGCTTTTTCATGACATTTGGGTCGACGTCCGCGGACCGGTTTGATTGATTTAAACTTTTATTAGTAGATTGCACAGTGCAGTACATATTCCGTACAATTGACCACTAAATGGTAACACCCGAATATGTTTTTCAACTTGAGTAAGTCAGGGTCCACGTAAATCAGGGGTGTCCAAACTTTTTCCACTGAGGGCCGCACACGGAAAAATTAAAGCATGCGGGGGCCATTTTGATATTTTTCATTTTCAAACCATAACAAAAAATATGGATTTTGTTTGTTTTTTACCTTTAGGGCTCCCGGGGACCATAAAGGGTCTAAGTCATTACAATGTTAAAAACAAGTCAAATTATTATTTATTTATTTATTTAACGCTTACAGTAAATCTCTACAGTATATCAACTTCAGGTTGATATAAAGTTTAAAAAAACAAAAAGTTTTTAGGCCTTTTCTGTCAAAGACAACTTTAGTTTTTTATAATCAAACTGAAATTTGCAGTATTTCCCCCACTGCCCAAAATATTCAGAAAGCAATGTTTGATGTGAAGTTATTAGAGCCTTAAAAAGATCAATAATACAGGACACCATCGATTTTAATTCATTATTATTTTTGAGTAATCACAGTGAAAAGATCATTCAAATTCCATTAAATATATTTGGGATCCAAAAGGTGCCCCACTCAGACAGTGATACCTTGGGACGGCGTGGCGAAGTTGGGAGAGTGGCCGTGCCAGGGTTACTGGTTCGATCCCCACCTTCTACCATCCTAGTCACGTCCGTTCTGTCCTTTAGCAAGACACTTCACCTTTGCTCCTGATGGGCCTGGTTAGCGCTGTGCATGGCAGCTCCCGCCATCAATGTGTGAATGTGGAAATAGTTTCAAAGCGCTTTGAGTTCCTTAAAAAAGGTAGAAAAGCGCTATACAAGTACAACCCATTTACATTTTTATTAGTTTTTTTTAAACTTTCAACACTAAGTTACGAGCTCAACTTCAGATATATCTGTCGATTTTACGTTTGAACTATTATTTTGTTTGTTTTATGCTCTTTTGTCAAATAAAATGTTGATGTTTTTGTATGGCAACCACACAATATATGCAATATTTCCCACATAAAACATTTTAAAGTGAAATATTTGAAATAATTGGAGCCTTGAATAGGCAATCATTCATAATAACATTGATTTCTTTTTTTTTTTGGAGCAATGGCAAAAAAATAAAAAGAAAGATAGACAAAAGAAAGAAAAAAAAGCCTGTATGGCAGCTTTGTGTCAACATTGAAACTTATTCTAGTTAGATTTCACCTCATTCCACTTTTTTTTAAGTTTTTTTAAATTTTTGCAATAGCATTTCCAGAATGTGTGGCGAGCCGGTAAACAATTAGCTGCGGGCCGCAAATGGCCCCCGGGCCGCACTTTGGACACCCCTGACGTAAATCCATTCATGGTCGTCGAGTACCGTCTCATCGATACATACAGTATAGAACATTCGGAATTGTACTGTTCACATTGTCGTAAAATGTGTAATACAATCTCATATAAAATATGACTATGAAAGGTGTTAAACATATAATGACGTTACGTGGAGCCATTGTGGTGGGAAGCATTTGTTAACATTGCAATGGAACAAGAATGAAAAAGTCCCAAACAGCTGTACGGGGATCGACTTGTATACTTTTTGTTAGTATGGATGTGACATGGATTTTACATTTTTGTCATTATGGTCTTAAAAAGTCTTACATTTTACTGAGACCCTGATATAAAAGTATTGAATAGTAAACGTGAGCAAGTCTTGCATTCCAGGTCAAGAGATTTATAAAGTACATGTAAACCAGCAGGTGGCGCCAAACAATCAGAGCCTTTCTTCCTGTCACCCGCAGAAGCATTGCATACTAAGAACCACAAGCGGGGCCTTGGCAAGCAAGTTTCAGCCAAAAGTGATCCCAGATGAAACATTCTACATTTTCGTTATAGTAAAAGAGACATTAGGTCCACTGGGTCAACGAGTGTTCACAAGGTTGAGGGCCAGTCCAAGGCCATCGATAAGGGAAAATATTTGTCAAAAAGATGTGTAGCTAAATATAATTATTATCACAAGTGATCTGAGGCTAGTTCCTCCTTTTTTTAGAATTTGACCTTTGTACCATTGTTTAGCTATTGAAAACGGATTGAGATTATTTGGGATTACACATAGGGAGACATTATTCTTTACAAGGGATTAAACATACCAAAACACACATCAGTGTCTCCAAATCCAAAACAATAGACAGTGATAGCAGTCAGGCAAAGTAAAGGCCGCATATGGTGTGTGTGTCCTTCACATGAAGTCCAGGGACGTGCACATGATTATAGAGGGGCAGGGGCTCAAAGTCAGAAAAGGGCAGGACATTTTTTTTTGGTCCTTTACACAATATGGAAATTAAAGGCCTACTGAAATGACATTTTTTTATTTAAACGGGAATAGCAGATCCATTCTATGTGTCATACTTGATCATTTCGCGATATTGCCATATTTTTGCTGAAAGGATTTAGTAGAGAAAATCGACGATAAAGTTCGCAACTTTTGCTCGCTGATAAAAAAAAGCCTTGCCTGTACCGGAAGTAGCGTGACGTCACAGGAGCTAGCATTCCTCACAATTCCCCGTTGTTTACAATGGAGCGAGAGAGATTCGGACCGAGAAAGTGACGATTACCCCATTAATTTGAGCGAGGATGAAAGATTCGTAGATGAGGAACGTTACAGTGAAGGACTTGAGAGGCAGTGATGGACGTATCTTTTTTCGCTCTGACCGTAACTTAGGTACAAGCTGGCTCATTGGATTCCACACTCTCCTTTTTATATTGTGGATCACAGATTTGTATTTTAAACCATCTCAGATACTATATTCTCTTGAAAATGAGAGTCGAGAACGCGAAATTCACAGTGACTGAACATGTAAATACACGATTAATAATATTCAGCTTTGCGAAGCTAAAAAAATAGAAGCTAACCTAGCTACGTAGCCAACGTGATAGCATCAGTCTCAAATGCAGATAGAAACTAAATTTAAAAAAAACCTGACTGGATGGATAGACAGAAGATCAATAATACTATTAAACCATGAACATGTAAATACACGATTAATAATATTCAGCTTTGCGAAGCTAAAAAAAAATAGAAGCTAACCTAGCTACGTAGCCAACGTGATAGCATCAGTCTCAAATGCAGATAGAAACTAAATTAAAAAAAAACCTGACTGGATGGATAGACAGAAGATCAATAATACTATTAAACCATGAACATGTAAATACACGATTAATAATATTCAGCTTGGCGAAGCTAAAAAAAAAACAGAAGCTAACCTAGCTACGTAGCCAACGTGATAGCATCAGTCTCAAATGCAGATAGAAACTAAATTAGAAAAAACCCTGACTGGATGGATAGACAGAAGATCAATAATCCTATTAAACAGTGGCGTGCGGTGAGGTTAATGTCTGGTGAGGCACGACTGTATCATCACAGTCAAATTTAAAAACATATGAACCTGCAGTGCAGGTGTACCTAATGTTGTGTCCCTGCGGTCGTTCGCGGCTCCTGCAGCGCGAGCATTGTTGTTTTTGCACTTTTTGCAGATTTATGATTGCTCAGCACAAGAAATACGTTACACACATACAGTTGTTGACAAAATACACTGTACATTATATACCTCAGCTAACTAAACTATGGAAATGTATAATATAATTCATATAGCAATACGGTCTCACTGCACAGCAGGCCAGCAGTTAGCCGAGTCATTGCACACAATCCATGTTGAGGCACAACGCAGTGACGTGCCTCAACTGGCTGCTGATCACCGCACCGTCTCTTCTCAGTATTTGAACGGCAAATGTAAAAATAAAAATAATCTAAAACTGGTGAAGTTAAATGGAAAATAACTTTAGTATAATCACTGGATACATATAACAATTTAATTATTTATTTATTTTTTTTATTTATTTATTTTTTTCCATGATGGCAGGTGAGGCCCCGCCTCCCCTGCCTCTAGTGACGGCACGCCACTGCTATTAAACCATGAACATGTAAATACACGATTAATAATATTCAGCTTGGCGAAGCTAAAAAAACAGAAGCTAACTTAGATGCGGCGGCGGGCGTTGTACGCTTTTGACGACACCCCGGCCGCCATCAGAGTCGGCAAGAAACATATATATCCCTAAAGTTACGTACGTGACATGCACATATCGACACGCACGTACGGGCAAGCGATCAAATGTTTGGAAGCCAAAGCTATACTCACCGTAGTGCGTCTGCTATCCTGCTCAAAACACAACACAACCTCCTGGTGTTGGTGTTGCTGTAGTCCGCCGCTCCACCGATCGCACCTACAACTTTCTTATTTGCATTCTCCATTGTCAATTAAACAAATTGCAAAAGATTCACCAACACAGATGTCCAGAATACTGTGGAATTTTGTCGAAGAAAACAGAGGTATTTGAATTGGGTCCAAACACTTCCCTTGACCTCGTGACGTCACGCGCATACGTCATCATACCGCGACGTTTTCAAGCGGAAGTTTCCTGGGAAGTTTAAAATTACACTTTATAAGTTAACCCGGCCGTATTGGCATGTGTTGCAATGTTAAGATTTCGTCATTAATATATAAACTATCAGACTGCGTGGTCGGTAGTAGTGGGTTTCAGTAGGCCTTTAATGTCAAATTAAATTTGCTAATAGGAAGCTAACTACTTAGCTGTGTGTCCTTTGTAGGTAAAAGTGATTGCCATTTCTTTTGTGTCAACAAATTATTGTCATAATGAGTTAATTCACATTATCATAGGCTTGGAAGACATGAAAAGCAACAAAACACTGGTTTATTATTAGGCTATTTATTGTTAAAGATAAGCACTTTAATATTGAACATTGAACAGTGCAACATGAACTTTGAAAAAAAATACAAAAATAAATACCCAAATGGAAAAAACTTAAATGTGAAAATCTGTCCTTCTTCCCTTAACTTGATGAAAACACCATCAAGTTGTAACTTATGGTCTTTCTCACTTAATGCTCAGACTAAACAACTGAAACGCAATACAGGGCCAAAAATATGGACCAGGGGCCAGTAGAGGGCTGTAGGATGGAGGCCACCCATACCCAAATATGCTCCTCAATGTAAATTCAGGGCTTCCATGAAATGCTGTGAAATCATCAATTTTAGCCATGCATTAAGAGGTCTGCTACCCTTAGCTGCTTCCTGGCGCTCCTTCTCCTTCCTTTTCTGTGTCCTTTCTTTTTTTGGCATTGTGCTGCAGTCATAATCAACATGAATCAAGTTTAAATACAGATGGTAATATTCCTAACAGATAACCTACATCTTATATCCCCAGAATGCTGAAATTATTATTATTATTAATAATAATAATAATTATTATTATTATTATCATTATTATTATTCTTATTATTGTTATTATTATCATTATTAATATTATTATTATTTTGTTAACCCACACAGTAATAGCAAAGTCACAATAAACTTTATATCTAAACCTCTACTGTGAGAGAAATGTGATCCGCCGTAAACACAGTGCATTTTATTTTGAAAATTAACCCGGTGTTTTATTTTGTATTTTGTACACTACTTCCTGTCCCGCACGATCCGCTCTGCTCTGTGCGGAATTGATGTGCCGTGCTCAATTGATGCGCCGTGCTCCGACGTCCGGCAAAAACAGAAGCTGACACATTGAATAATAGAATAATACAGCGTTTTTCTGAAATATTACCCATATTAGATGCTGAATAAGTGGACGGCGACTAGACCATAACATAACTCACAGGTTCAAGTTGCTCCACTGTCACGTCTCCGGCTCAGGGGCGCAGTTGGCTCTCTCTCCTCTCACTTACTCACTCACTCGCCCTCTCTCTCTCTCTCTCTGGCGAAATCGGCAGGCTCAAACAACCCCGTATTACAAGAAAACGTGGAGTTTTGTTTTTTTTGGGTTTTTTTTACATCCCTGACAGGAATTTATTAGTGTTGTTGAAAGAAAAAGAAGAAAAAAAACACACACACACACAGGCAGAGGGCACTTTTTAAGACAAGGCAAAAAAGGGCAGGGGCTCAAGCACCCATAGGGCCCTATGTGTGCACGTGCCTGATGAAGTCTATTGAAGTTCAAAACAAATGTGTGAATTTAAGTGTATATTTGCTATTATTATATTATATTCTAGCAGAAGTAAAATATGGCCGAAGGCTTTGCAACTCTCATCATCTCCATTTGAAAGATTCCGACAAACTTGAGATTTCTCTTTGTGACAAGGCCCAAAACTTATGCAGTATAGTCTGGTTCCTCAGAAAACACTGCATGAGTCATTCACACGATTGTGCACTGAATAGGCCTGGGAGGACTTCCAGAAACCTGCATGGTCGGTTAACACAATTCATCAGATGCCAATTAAAGCTTTATCATGCAAAAAGGAAGCCATGTTTAAACATGGTCCAAAAGTGCCGTTGTGTCCAAGACTTCTTTGGAATGGAGTGTTTTAGGTGGAAAGTGTTACATGGTCAGACAAGCCCAAATATGACTTTCTTGTTGGTAATCACGGATGCCATGTCCTCCATACTGAAGAGGAGGGAGACCTTCCAGCATCTTATCAGCATTCAAGTCAAAGGTCAGCATCACTCATGGTCATACAATATGTGCATACAGTGTGAGCACTCATTATGCTTGGGAAAGAACTATGACTGCAGAAAAGTAAACAAAGGTTTTAGAGCAGGAGTGTACAAACTAAGGCCCGCGAGCCATCACAAGTTTAACAAGAAGATTGGTCTATGGCGTATTTTTGCCTAAATTTAGTCCCCTATTATGGATGTAAGTGAATTGATATTGCTGCTCTCGAATCAATGGTCATTGACCACAAAGGTAATTTAAAAGTGACTTTTAGCATAGCGTTAATATACTCTATATAACCCAATACAAACAACTTTCCCCACTCATTGTGTAAATTAACTTTAACCTACAAATAATGTCAACACATGGTCGCTCAAAATACACCTCTAGCTCATTTAAGTTTGCGGACGTTAAAAAACACGTATATATAATTTAAAATTACACATATAAATCCAGTACAGTGCATGATGGGTGATATGCAAAACTCTCTCTCCACACTTCCGCATGTTTGGCACATTGTACCAGCTTGATATTTTTGATTGATTACAAAAGTTTGAGCAGATCGTCAGGTAAAGAAACCAGGTAGGAGTCGAACTTTCACATACTCTTAATATTCAATGTTTTATCGTTTATACTTCATATTGCATTGTTGTCGGGGTATGATGTGGAGTTGAGGGGGGTTGTTAAAGTTGAAGTAATGCGTTGTTGTGCAGTCTGTTATGGCTTGCTTTAATCAATGCAAACATGAAGTGTTATTTTGGGACAAAAAATTGTTGCGTCATAATCAACGCTCTGCTGTGTGGCAAAAAAAAAACGTAATGTGTGTATTTATGTATGTGTGTCTATGTGTGGGGGTGCGCACGTGCATACATATGACAGCGTATTTGCAATTACTCTCAAAAATATGGCTTTACCGCAGTTTGTACTGGATTCTTACATGATGGCACACTTCCATTTTCAATTTGGTATGAAATAAATATGCAGACTTAAAGCATTGTGATCGTTGTAATAAATAATAATTAAAAAACAACAAAGTGTATTGATTTCTGTATCTGTATATATATATATATATATATATATATATATGTGTATATATATATATATATATATATATATATATGTGTATATATATATATATATATATGTATATGTGTATATGTATATGTATATGTATATATATATGTATATATATATATATATATATGTATATATATATATATATATATGTATATATATATATATATATATATATATATATATATATATATATATATATATATATATATATATATATATATATATATATATATATATATATATATATATATATATATATATATATGTATGTATGTACCGCAATCATTACAACAGCATTGTTTCATAGGAGAAGAGTCCGAATGCCGAATTGACCTGCATGCAGTCCTGATCGTTCTCTATATAGAACATTTTGTGCATCATTCAATGAAAAATTAAAGACAACCACAAACTCTGGAAATCTAAAGATTATCAGGCAAGAATTGGATCAAATTCCACCAACCAAACACCTTAAACTCATAACCTCGATACCCATAACTCTATTATGACTATTTTATGACCTGCAGTAAGCATCACAGTTGAAATTAACTCCTTTTATCATATTTCTCATAGTTCAAACATTTATGTTATCTACGTTCTGTTAATCAAATATTGGCTATAGTGATTTGGAAGTCATTTATTTTGATCTCGGTCAAACTTAAAGACGATCCAAACTTTACTGGATATATGTATAATGTATAACGTATAGTGTATAATGTATAATAATCTAAGCCAAAAAGTTGCATTATTATGTGTCCCTTAGCAAAAATTGCTAAGAAATATGATTTTAAAAAATAATACAGTCTATTAGTTGTTATGTCACGGTCTATTGAAAACATGATTTTATATACTTTGTCTAGAAATATACTTAAAAGACAGGTCTTGAAAAAGAGTTTGTCTTATAATGAGTGTTGTCTTATAATCAGGTCATTGCGGTTATAGATCAAATATTTTCAGTATTGTTAAAACTATTAGAAGATTAATTGCTCTCCAGTGAAAAGTATGTATTGCTTTTGATTTATAATATTTTATCCAAAAGCCAAAACTTTTGGTAAAATGCAGAAACACTCACAATCACTTTGAAAATGTATATTTACTAACAGTTCAACACAGTTAAGGCATGTTATAAATATCATGAAGTATTATCTCAAAAAGGTTCATCATATCGTTTAAGTGAAAATTGTAAAATAGTTCAATTATTACATGAAAAACTTGTCTGACGCTAAAAAGTATATGAAATAATATGTTAAAATATATGCCCAAAAGTCGCATTATTGTCCACATCAGAATCAGAATAGTTTTTATTGCCATTGTTTGAGAACGGGTTCACAAACTAGGAATTTTACTTGGTGCAATCGTGCAACATAAAACACATAACACAGAATAGGATAACATGAGCTGTAACTGAGCTATCAGATCTTGTTATTGTTCATGTGCCTGTTGGTCGAGGGGGAAAAACTGTTCAGGTGGCGGGAGGTGTGGGTCTGGATAGACCGTAGTCTCCTGCCTGAGGGGAGAGGGGAGTATAGTTTGTGTCCAGGGTGAGAAGAGTCAGCTGTGATCCGACCCACACGCCTCCTGGTCCTGGAGGAGAACAGGCCCTGGAGGGATGGGAGTTTGCAGCCAATAACCTTCTCAGCAGCACGTACGATGCGCTGCAGTCAATGCCTGTCCCTGACTGTGGTGGTTGGTTGTTATTTTACTACTATTGAAAATATGATTTAAAAAATTTTATTAAATTGTTTTTTTTAAAGGGGTCTCGAAAAAGAGGTTGTTTTATAATCCGTTCAAAATGTAGACACATTTACAATCTCTTTGAAAAGGCATATTTATTATCAAACAGCTCGATACAGTTAAGGTATGTTGTGAGATATTATGTTAAATGTGTTAAAATATTTGAGGTATTGACAGTATTTTAAACTACATGAAATACATGTATCCCCCTGTCTTTTTTGTATCTTTCCGAAACACAAAAACTTTGGCTAAAGCATTTGGAGATACAGTCGTCCCTCGTTTGTCGCTGTTAATTGATTCCAGACATGACTGTGATAAATTTAGCGCAAAGTAAAACATGTTTTTTTTATAAATTCATTATAGCCAGAGCAAAAAAAAATGTAACACCCTTCTTAATGTGGTTTTCAACATTATGAGAGACCTCTAGACTTGGAATAAAACCATTTTGCCACCTTAACACTATTTTAATCAAATATAGAATGCTGCCTGAGGCTGAGCCAATTAGAAGCCACGATACTAAACTGCACACTCTGATTGGTTTGGGCTTCTCTAGTGGCGAATATTATTGTCGTATTGATATTTTTTCTGTTTATTTAGACATTTTGGTGCATGAAAATGTTCAATTTAGGACGAAAAATAACTCATTGCTTAAAAAAAAATTCCCCCAAATATTTGAAGCGAGGGACGACTGTATAAGTGTCTCGTTGCACAGTTGACGCTAACACAAGCGTTTTTTCCTACGGGGATCCCGCAAAATTCCTGCATCAGAGCCGGAACCGTATGGGATTTAGTTGCCTTTTATGATTGTAAAATTGTTAATGTGAAAATTGCAAGGCCCACAACCACTACATTAGAAAGACTATGTTCAAGTCAATTTAGATTCACACTGTTTATATTTTCAATAACTAGTGGTGACCTTTGAGGCCTTGGCGGGTTAAATTTCATTAGCAACTTATAAAATCAAAATTAAAGTCCGAAATGGGCCAACTCCGCACAATTATATCTGATGTGACGTACAATACAAAGCACTTTTACGGAAATTGATTTCAACACAATGGGACATGAAAAGTCAGCCTAATTACTAGGGGTGCTCAAAAAAATAAATTAACATCCAGATGGCAATTTTTATTTATTCCAATTCTAAATTGATTCGTACTTTTCAAGAATCAATTTAAAAAAATAAAATAAATGTTAGATATTTTTTATTTTAATGTTTTAATATACAACTAAGAACCGATTTTTACATTAAACAACCATTATTGATATTGTAGGTTTTGATCATTTTGATTTCCTTTTATTGGTATTGTATTTCGGTGTTCTCAATCGATTTGTAAATTTCTATCCTTTCTTTTTTCTTTTTTTTTCTTTTTTCAAATAAAAAAAACCCCAAAAAAATTCAGCGATGGTTTCACATACACTGTTAGTCGTAGGTCAGCAGCCAAGAAAGATTTTCTAACCTGTAACCTGTTTTCAAAGGTTTTATTATAATTCATATACCAAATGATATATTACGAGAATAGTAATGAATCGAGAATCGATTCTGAATCAAATCGTGAGATGCCAAAAGATTCCCACCTCTAATAATTACCACAATAACAGCGCACATGCAGGTACAAGTAGCACAAAGGCAAGTCTTCTTGCATGAACAGACTCTGACCCACTGAAGTTGCATAAGTTGTGACTATTGCAGCAGTTGACCGCGTTCCCGTTTCCATTTTCATCAACAAACGCGGTGGAAGCAGCTCCGTTGCAGGTGGCCTTGCTGGCACACTGCTTTACGATGGCTTTTGTTTGACCTGGACGACAACAAACACAAAAATTAAAAGTGTTTTTGAAACACATGCTAAAGTGTGTTTGTGTCGTATTTTATCTGACCTAAAATGTCAATGACTGTCATGCACGTGTCCAGTGGTACTTGACATTCTTGCGTGTTGACGTTGCATTCGTCATTGGTGAGAGAAAAAGTGCACACATAGCAGCTCAACGACAGCACTAAGAGACAAATGATATAAAGGGACATGAACATTCTGATTAATGAAATCAAATGAAGTGTTTGTTTTTCATCAGAACATTTTTTTGTGCCTTTTTGAGCCTTAAAAATGGTACAATTCTTGTAAAATGTTAACAATTCAATATGAACAGAAAAGAGAAGCGGCAGATAAACTGTTCTTAAACCGGGTCTATTTAAAGGCTAGAGCAGACCTGGGCATTGTACGGCCCGCGGGCCGCATCCGGCCCTTTGCGCATCCCTGTCCGGCCCGCGTGAGGCCAATCATAAATTACAAAATAAATTTAAAAAAGTATCTATGTCGAGTGTGCAATACAACGGTGCTGCTTTTGTTTTGAAAAGCGTTATTTGTATTACTTCCGTGTGGACGTATGCGCGTGTGCGATTGTGAGTGAATTGAACGGCGCAATTACAAATTACAAAATAAAATTTAAAAAACATCTATGTCGTGCGCGCAATACAACTGTGCTGCTTTTATTTTGAAATGTGTTATTTATGCCGTATGTCCGGGGGGAACCTGTGAGTGAAGGTGCATAGAGACAAGTGATGAGACGCTAAAAAAAGAAAAGTTGATGAGGAATGGCGTGTTTTGGACTGGCAAGTATTTCTTTACATAAATTAATGGTAAAGCCGTGTGCTTAATGTGTGGTACACAGGTTGCTGTGTTTAAATATCATTTTAATCGCCACTACACGAAGAAACACGAGGGAAAATACCGGAATGTGTCTGATGAAGCGCGCGCAAGGGAGGCTGATGCGTTGATGGTAAAACTGCAAACCCAACAAGGACTTTGTGCCATATTTCACACCCCCAGAGATGCAGCCGTCAGGACAAGTTTCGTCATTTCTCACAAAAGCGCCAGAAAAAGTAAGGCGTTTTCTGACGGAGAGTTTATTAAGGAGTGCTTATTGGACTTTGTTGCGCTGATAATGCCCGGAGACTTGGACTGTTTTTCGCTAACTTTGGATGAGAGCTCTGATGCACTCAATTAAAGAGACAACCACAGGTAATGACTTGTTCACAGAGGTAAATGCGTGTTGGGACAAGCTGGCAGGTGTGACAATCCAATCCACTTTATTTATATAGCACATTTAAACAACAAAATGTTTCCAAAGTGCTGCACAACAATATTACAAACAATATTCAAATATTATCCTTAGCTCCACCAATGACTGAATAAAAAGAAAAAACAATTACATATAAAACCAATATAAAAAACAATATAAAATAAATATGATTAAAAACTATTTTTAACAACAGATGGTTGTCCAAATCTGATGGGGAAAAATGTTGGATAATGCAGGATAAAGTGACCATAAAAAGCAATCTGCTTTTGTATAAAGTTAAGTTAGGTTAAATTAAATTATTATTATTATTAATTATTATTATTATTATCATCATTATTATTTATCTTACGGTATATCAAAAATAATATTGAGCAAAATTTAATTGAAATATTGTCGTGTGGCCCTCCAGCAGTGCTCGGGTTGCTTATGCGGCCCCCGGTGAAAATTAATTGCCCACCCCTGGGCTAGAGTATATAAATGAGTTTTAAGATGGGACTTGAATGCTTCTGCTGAAGTAGCATATCTAACTGTTACTAGTAGGGCCTTCCAGAGTACTGGAGCCCGAATAGAAAACGCTCTAAAGCCTGCAGACTTTTTTGGGGCTCTGGGAATCACTATTAAGCCGGAGTTTTTAGATTTCTGGACGGGACATATGGTACAATACAATCAGCAAGATAAGATGGAGCTAGACCCTTTAGTATTTTATACGTGAGTATTAAAACCTTAAAGTCACATCTTAAGTGCACAGGAAGCCAGTGCAAGTGAGCCAGTATAGGCGTAATATGATCAAACTTTCTTGTTCTTGTCAAAAGTCTAGCAGCCACATTTTGTACCAACTGTAATCTTTGAATTCTAGACATAGGGCAGGGGTGTCCAAAGTGCGGCCCGGTGGCCATTTGCGGCTTGCAGCTTGGTTTTTATTGGCCCTCGACACATTCTATAGACAAACTAAACAGGTCACAAATTAGAACAAAAAACTATGAAAAATTAAACGGGACCAAATCCCCCAAAATGGGACCTGAAAACCAAAATGGCCGACAACCTGAGCGTCTTACTGTATGAGGTCTTTGATTATTTCCGTGTGTCCTGTCATGATGAAAAAGTGTACAAACATCTTGTGAGACATGATATGTTTTTGAGTGTACTAAAGCCCTCAAAAGCTTTTCAGTTGACGGTATAATAGCAATACTAGTAAATACAAGCTTACTTTCGAGCACAGTTAACAAAAATACAAATATAATCACGAATTATTTTATTGCTTTGTTATCTATAACACAGAGCTAAGATGTACAAGTTTTTTTGAAATGTTAGCATATGTTCACCTACGTTGTTTTGGTTTGAGTATTTTTCATATACAAAATGTATAAAAGTGGCCCTCGCATCCTTAAATTTTTCTCTAAGTGGGCCTCATTGGAAAATGTTACCTCTGACATAGGGAGACCCGAAAATAATATGTTACAGTAATTGAGACGTAACGAACACATGAATAATGATCTCAGTGTCGCTGGTGGATGAAATGGTACAAATTCTAGCGATATTACATAGATGAAAGAAGGCTGTTTTAGTAACACTCTTAATGTGTGACTCAAACGAGAGAGTTGGGTCGAAATTAATACTGATATTTTTCAACGAGTCGCTTTGTATAATTGTTTTGTTGTTTTAACTTCCACTTACAGATGTAGCGACAAACTGTAGTTACTGACATTGGCTTTTTGAAGTGTTCCTGAGCCCATGTGGTGATATCCTTTACACACTTATGTCGCTTTTTGATGCAGTACCGGCTGAGGGATCGAAGGTCACGGGCATTCAATGTTGGTTTTCGGCCTTGCACGTACGTGCAGTGATTTCTCCAGATTGTCTGAACATTTTGATGATATTACGGACCGTAGATGGTGAAATCCCTAAATTCAATCAATCAATGTTTATTTATATAGCCCTAAATCACAAGTGTCTCAAAGGACTGCACAAGCCACAACGACATCCTCGGTACAGAGCCCACATAAGGGCAAGGAAAAACTCACCCCAGTGGGACGTCGGTGAATGACTATGAGAAACCTTGGAGATATATGTGGGTAACCCCACCCCTCTAGGGGAAACCGAAAGCAATGGATGTCGAGTGGGTCTGACATAGTATTGTGAAAGTCCAGTCCATAGTGGATCTAACATATTAGTGAGAGTCCAGTCCATAGTGGGGCCAGCAGGAGACCATCCCGAGCGGAGACGGGTCAGCAGCGCAGAGATGTCCCCAACCGATGCACAGGCGAGCGGTCCACCCCGGGTCCCGACTCTGGACAGCCAGCACTTCATCCATGGCCACCGGACCTGTGCAACTCCCCCTCGCAAGGGACAGGGGAGAAGAGGAGAGAAGAAAAGAAACGGCAGATCAACTGGTCTAAAAAAGGGGGGGTCTATTTAAAGGCTAGAGTATACAAATGAGTTTTAAGATGGGACTTAAATGCTTCTACTGAGGTAGCATCTCTAACTGTTACCGGGAGGGCATTCCATAGTACTGGAGCCCGAATAGCAAACGCTCTATAGCCCGCAGACTTTTTTGGGCTCTGGGAATCACTAATAAGCCGGAGTTCTTTGAACGCAGATTTCTTGTCGGGACATATGGTACAACACAATCGGCAAGATAGGATGGAGCTAGACCGTGTAGTATTTTATACGTAAGTAGTAAAACCTTAAAGTCGCATCTTAGGTGCACAGGAAGCCAGTGCAGGTGAGCCAGTATAGGCGTAATATGATTAAACTTTCTTGTTCTTGTCAAGAGTCTAGCAGCCGCATTTTGTACCAACTGTAATCTTTTAATGCTAGACATAGGGAGACCCAAAAATAATCCGTTACAGTAATCGAGACGAGACGTAACGAACGCATGAATAATGATCTCAGCGTCGCTAGTGGACAAAATGGAACGAATTTTAGCGATATTACGGAGATGAAAGAAGGCCGTTTTAGTAAAACTCTTAATGTGTGACTCAGAGAGAGTTGGGTCGAAGATAATACCCAGAATTCCTTGCAATAACTCGTTGAGAAATATTGTTCTGAAACGGTTGGACAATTTGCTCACACATTTGTTCACAAAGTGATAACCCTCACCCCATCCTTGTTTGTGAATGACTGAGCCTTTCATGGAAGTTGCTTTTATACCCAATCATGGCACCCACCTGTTCCCAATTAGCCTGTTCACCTGTGGGATGTTCCAAATAAGTGTTTGATGAGCATTCCTCAACTTTCTCAGTCTTTTTTGCCACTGGTGCCAGCTTTTGTGAAACATGTTGCAGGCATGAAATTCCAAATTAGCTAATATTTGCAAAAAATAACAAAGTTTATCAGATTGAACGTTAAGAATCTTGTCTTTGCATTGTATTCAATTGAATATAAGTTTAAAGGGATTTGCAAATCATTGTATTCTGTTTTTATTTACGATTCACACAACGTGTCAATTTCACTGGTTTTGGGTTTTGTAGAATGTTATGATCGACGGTATTGCAAGCAAGTAGCAGCGACATGGATGATGCATCAGCATCCATAGTTAGCAAAAGATCATTAGTCACTTTTGTGGAGTTATTTAAACTGAAAAGGTTCACAGAGATCGTTAGATGCTAAGTGTTCATTTAGCTGCTGTGCAACAATTTTTTTCGAGGATTTTAGAAATAAAGGGGAGATACGACATCGGCCGGTAGTTTAGCAGGAGGTCAGAATCAAAGTTAAGTCTTTTGAGCAGAGGATGAATAACCACTGTTTTGAATGGCTGGGGAACAGTACCAGAGGAAAGTCCATCCATCCATTTTCTACCGCTTGTCCCTTTTGGGGTCGCGGGGAGTGCTGGAGCCTATCTCAGCTGCATTCAGGCGGAAGGCGGGGTACACCCTGGACAAGTCGCCACCTCATCACAGGGCCAACACAGATAGACAGACAACATTCACACTCACATTCACACACTAGAGCCAATTTAGTGTTGCCAATCACTAAATTTTGGCGGTTGGAGGAAGCCGGAGAACCCACGCAGTCACGGGGAGAACATGCAAACTCCACACAGAAAGATCCAGAGCCCGGGATTGAACCCAGGACTACAGAAAGTGATTAAGTTAATACAATTTAGCACTGATGATCCCAATATTACAAACAGCTCCTTGATAAGTTTCCTAGGAGGTGGGTCAAATAATCATGATGTTTGTTTTGTCCCATTTACGAGTTGCAAGAGTTCCACTAATGTTATTTCTTCTAAGTGAGAGAGATTATTTTGGAGAGCATTTTCCGTAGTACATACATTCATATTTGTGTTTATTGAAACGAATTGGAGCTGTGATGTGTTATCTTTGATCTAATTTCTAACTAGCTTAATTTTCTTTGTAAGGAATTGCATAAAGTCATCAGCCGAGTAGGCGGAGCTACTGGGAGAAGTCCCTTGTTGGGTTAGCACTTCTACTGTATTAAACAAATATTTAGGATCGTTTTTAGTGCGGCGGATGAAATCAAAATAATAATTAGTTTAAACTAAGCTAAGAGGGTGTTTGTAAGTTAAATTATCACTTTACGCTTGATAGAAAACCTCAACTTTGGTCGCACGCCATTTGTGTTCCAGCTTTCTACATGGTAGTTTAAAAGCTCTGGTTTCTTCTGTGAACCAGGGGCTAGGCCTTTTAAGAGGCTTGTTTAGCTTTAGCTGTGTTATACTATCAATGGCGTTGCACAGAGCATTGTTAAAGTTTTAGTAGGAATGTATATCGTTAGTATTTTATCGATACGATACCCTTATTAATATTCCTTATCGATACCGGTATTTATCGGTACTCTTACCGGTACTATATGTAATTGGTGTTAAAAAATGCATTTTTATTAACATTTTTATTGGAACAAGATATTAACATTATGTAACATGTAACAGCAGGGAAGTTTTTTATCAACACCTGCTTTTTAAGTCTTAAACAAGTCAAATATGTTTTGCAGTGCACAGTGTCATCTTGTAAAGAACACACAAATCCATCACTGTTTCTATTCATTACAATTACACTCTGCTTGAAATAATATTTATGAGAGCACAAACCTTTTACATCACACCATAGTTTATATCACATCAAATATATAATATAGATCAATACAATCAATTAGCATATTAGGTGAGTGTGCAGTTGAGCAAGGTGTGTTTTATATGGCGTCACGTTAGTACCAAAAATCCAAGCGCGTAAAAACTGTTATCGCGCGCTGATTCTCCACTTCGTGCGCGCGCGCGACACCCTTTTGCGCGCGCGTGGTGCCTTTCTGCGCGCACGCGGTGCCTTTCTGCGCGCGCGCTGTCTCGGTCTGTGCGCTGTCATGTTTCATTTTGGTACTTTGGGGGCGGGCATGCTTAGACCGCCCCTTCTTAATGATTGGCTTTGGGAAACATTTTTTTAAAAAATACAACTTCAAGTTTGGTTGTAAGGTTGTAAAAAAAAGGCAGATGAAGTGAAACTATAGCAATGCTTTTCTTTACACTCTCTCATGCACACAGATACTCATGTTATGAGAAGTATATTGTTTCAAAAATATTAACATTAATTGTTGATATTTTAAACATCTTTCAGATTACATTGCTCGATTTCAAAAACCACTTTACTACACAAATATTAGGCCCAATGTGCAGGATTATTCTATTGGTATTAGTTATTTTTATGTTTTGTCATATCTTAGCTTATTTTTATGTTTTATCATATCTTAGCCTATTTTTATATGGTCTTATTATATTTATATTTCAGTTTTTATTGTATTTTATTTTATTTTATAGTTTTTCATATTGTAGTTTATTTCTATGTTTGATTATATCTTATCTTATTTCATATTATTTTTGGACTTTTACCTGATGTGTATTTTAATTATTTGTAATCCATTTATTTGATCATCTAGTGTTTCCTCAAAAAGCCCTCTGGATCTCCACGTCCAGAGGGCTCCTGTGATTGGCTATTGTCATTGTGTTGTTATTATTATTGTTGTTGTTGTTTGTTTATTTTTATGTACATGTTTGACTGTCTTCATGGGGTGTGGGTGTTATTTCTTATTTTGTTTTTAACTATGTAAAGCACTTTGAGCTGCATTTTAAATGTATGAAAACTGCTTTATAAATAAAAATGTATTATTATTGTAGCCGAGTGTCCTGGGTTCGCCTCTATACAATGTGTTCAGGATGTTCCAAGTTACCTGAGTGTGTTAGGTAACTTGGAACATCCTGAACAGTTTTTTACGCGCTTGGATTTTTGGTACTAATGTGACGCCATAGTTTTAATGCCACAAAAACGTGGCGACTATAGACCTGTCAGTCAATGCTTTCTTGCATTTGAGCAACTTTATGGATTATTATATTCCTTCAATTTTTCACTTTTTTGAGTGGATTAATGTGTGGAGTTTGCATGTTCTCCCCGTGACTGCGTGGGTTCCCTCCGGGTACTCCGGCTTCCTCCCACCTCTAAAGACATGCACCTGGGGATAGGTTGATTGGCAACACTAAATTGACCCTAGTGTGTGAATGTGAGTGTGAATGTTGTCTGTCTATCTGTGTTGGCCCTGTGATGAGGTGGCGACTTGTCCAGGGTTTACCCCGCCTTCCGCCCGAATGCAGCTGAGATAGGCTCCAGCACCCCCCGCGACCCCAAAAGGGACAAGCGGTAGGAAATGGATGGATGGATGGATAATATTGGTCTGTGGGTTACTGGATCGCTTGACACTGGACTTTGAGGTTCTTATGAGGTAGAAATATTGTTGCGCTACACACTTTTGTGCGGTGCTGCTTCCTTATTTGTGATTATTCCAAGCTGATTATCACATCCTTATAGGGCTGGGCGATATGGAAAAATAATCATCCGATCTCAAACATTATCACAATTTTTGACATTGTTTTTAACCTTCTAGTTTTATAGCATCTGTGCTAAAACACAAATAAGCTAGGGATAAGTTCAACGTTTTATTAACGTTCTAAGTGAATACAAAAGGAAATTAAATATGAAAAAGCACAATAACAACGTACCAATACATTTGAGTTGACATATTTTCAAGTCAAAGAAAGATGCATCCGTTATTGTTTCAACACTGGTGCTCCAACTATAGTATTAGAAGTTGTCAAGTTATCAGCAACTGACCAATGAAGATGTTTAATCGGTGGTCGCGTCCACAGCTGGCTGCTTTGGTAGCAGGTGTTTTTCCACATAGCTTTATGGCGACAAGTAGTCATCATATTTGCAAAAGAAACATATCACCTGACACATAGAAGTCATTTGGGAAATATTTACCTCTGTATTTTTAGAGTTAGTTTGGTAGTTTGAGGTGGCCGTGTGTCCCGGAGGCAAGCACAGAAATGGCCCCAGAAGGATGCACCGTGCAGGGCTGTGTATAAAGAGCTGCCCCCTGGCTGGCACGGCTCCATGGAGGTGAGTGTTTGTCAAGTGTGCGGTAAATATGTCTCCCTTTTTTCTCTCAATGACAGCATCTCAGTCACGTTACGTCAATTTCTGTGACTTATCCGCATTTAGAGTCTGTCTTTAGTGAAAATTGATTCCATCTACAATGCCGATGACACGCTGTTTACATTTGCGTACCCAGAAGTGAGGCGTGAAAAGGTTGGCTCCAATTGGCTGTTCCGCTGTGTCTTTTTTTTTATGCTTTGTGCATGAACGTTTTAGCGCGCACTTGTCATAATTACGACGGTCAGCTTGATAAAAAAGTATTGATAGCACTATCATTAGTCCAGAAGTTTCACGGCCCGCTTGGACCGACCCAAGTAGGAACCGGTACCTAAAAATACCGGTACTTGGTGTACATCCCTAGTTGTTATTGAGGTCATCGATAGAGCCCACATAATTTGGGAATGGGAATGGTGCCATTGCCGAGGACAGTAGGCCAGTGAGAGTCATAGTTGTTAGGGCCACTAAAGCGTTGGTTATTCATAGCTTGTTGACAGAACTTCGAATTTTATGAGGTAGTGATTGGACATTACTTTAGTTTAAGGGAGTACCTAAGTTTTAGATCTGGTGACACCCCAGAAAAGGTGTCTATTGTATTACCGTTGCGATGCGTGAGTTCATGTCTTATTTGTGTAAGACCACAGCTATCAATTAGTCTGGAGCGCCACGCACAGAGTGTCTGACGGGGTATTCATATGACTATTAAAATCGTCCATAGTAGCTATATTATCTGCATGCTTTACTAGATCAGCAACAAACTTTGAGAATTTGCTGATAAAGTCCAAATAGGGCCAATGGGGGCAATTGATGCTAACATTAGCATTCTACATTAGCATTGATGCTAGTATTTTAACTAATTGTATTTATTTAAACCTAAAAGTCACAGACTTTAATACTTGGTGCCATCTTAGAAGTACGCTAACTTTTCCCATGTTATCATGTTAACAGTAGCATGCTAACATTGTATGCTTGCATTTCAGCTAATTTTGATCCTTTAAACCTGAAACTGAAATTCACGGATTTTAGAAACCTTTCTCTATCTTGAAATATGCATTATCACGAGCAGACAGTTGCATGCTCGCCTTTAATGCTAGCTTTTTAGCTTCAATCAACCCTCGGTCAGAAGTTCACAGCACAGATGGCAGGCCAGTCAAAATTTCTGTGGGAATTTTCTAGTTCATATTATTTTGATAATCCAAATCCATGCACCATACAGAGAAATAATTCAACCCCCAAATGTAAATAAATATTTATTTGTAAAATATACAAACTTAGAATGTAAGTAACTGATTGGAAAAATAGATGTACTAAACTCTTAGAATAATTCTTAGTTTAGTTCGTTAATTGCAAACAACTTTAAATATATAAACTTAGAATTTCCAATTAGGGTTTGATAATTACCAGTGCAAATATAGCCATCAATTTAAAAAGTCTGTCACCTTTGTACCGCACCATGACAACATACCTGGAGAGACGAAGCAGAGGAAGACGAGGCCGAGTAGCATTTTGACCACAGGGTCACACTGATTGACTGCTCACCATCTGTAAGTCTGTTAAACCTGCTGTCTGCTCTCGCTCTGTGTGTGTGTGTGTGTTTATGTGTGTGTTTGGTTTCTATTGTCACTACACTTTGTCACAGATCCGCCCTTCTTATGTTCTGTAGTGGCATTTAACTGAAAGTATTCCATAAATGTTGTCTGGCAGTGTATGAGAGAAACCTTCCTACATGTTTGGTTTCACAGATACTTATCTTCTGTTTATCTGGATGCCCGTCACATAGACAGCAGGAAAGCTGCTTTGTTTCTGTGCAATGTGTTGGACTAGTGCTGAACAACTGCTTGACGAATTGTTTGCTCTATTTTGTTGCTACAGAACTCCTGTGCATTGCATAATGGCACAGAGCATGAAATGGCAACAACAGGACAACTCAATCATTTACTAAACATCAATGCATAATTTTTGCATGTGTGCACAAAAAAAGCATGTCGATGTTCACAACTGTGTCTTGTTTATTAACAAATTAACAATTGCCACAGTGGTATTGGGTGACAAATGTAAAAGGTTTTTCATTTTTCGAGCAAATATATTACTCACATTTAGCTCACTTTTCTCACATTTTACTCACTTTCAGTTTATTTTCATCACATTTAGGTTTAAATTAGATATTGACTTTAAATTTTCAATCTTAAATCTAAACCTAAATGTTAAATCTAAATATTGGGTCAAAATGTGAGTGCTAAATGTTGAATCTAAACCTAAATGTCAAATCTAAATCTGAATTGTTAAATCTAAATCTTAAATCTCAATTTTGAATTCAAATCTTAAATTTAAATCTTAAATCCTGAATCCAAAGCGAGCGCTAAATCTCTTGCCAAGTGTAAGGATGAATATTTAAAGAAAGTCAATCCAAGGCCTCTCAGCTGCAAAGCCGCACCCACATCTTTGCCTCTCAGTGCACAATTAACACTCCTACATCTTTCTTACTGCGGAAGAAGGAAACAAGACAGATGCTTGATAACAAATTATTGCCAATCGAGTTGCATATTCGGAAAAGAGGAAATATATAAAAATGGAAGCTCCAAAGGTGTGAGTTTGGATGGTGTATTACATAAAGACAAGACGCTCAAACAGCTGATAGCTTCACTTCCGCGTTTGACAATGAATGTAATTTATTCTTACACCAAGCCAGTGTGCATGGATACACCTATTTCTATTTGTAGGCGTCGCTGTGCTCTCACTTCATGATTGTCACATATGAACATTACTTTGCTGTGCACAACGCGATCACTGTCATGTAAATTGCTGCAACAGCCAGTTGACACGCTTGCATTGGATCCGTTCTTAAAAATATGTCTTAAGTGTGAGCTAAATGGTAAAAACCAGATCATAGTGAGTGTGAAGTCATCATTTGGTCAACGGTTCGGATCCGGCGCATGCAGATATGCGCATTTTATGTCACTTTTCCATCTTCTACACAGCATCGCAGTCTAAATTGTGCCGTGATTTCCTATGTAGAATAAAGTAATCAATATTACTTTGCAAATTTTAACGTTAATAGCATGTAACTAAAATAAAAATAGCTAATGACTAGCAGAGGTTAACGGAAAATAGCATGTAACTAAACACAAAATGGCATACTTGCCAACCGTGAGACCTCCGATTCCGGGAGGTGGGGGGTGGAGTGGGGCGTGGTCGGGGGTGGGGGTGGGGGTGGGGCGGGGGGCGTGGTTGGGCGCGTGGTTAAGAGGGGAGGAGTATATTTACAGCTAGAATTCACCAACTCGAGTATTTCATATATATTTCATATATATATACAATATATATATATATATATATATATGAAATACTTGACTTTCAGTGAATTCTAGCTATATACAGCCATTCAGCCTGCCAACGCGATGGATAAAGTTGGGATTGTTTGTCGGGTGGCCGTAATGCCAGGAATGCTCGCTGTTGCCCCCCTCCCCTCTGCGGGAGTGAACATCTCTCACACTATATTTTGCACGTTAAGCTCACCAATTTTGGACACCGTCATGCCCCCTGACCTCATCAGTGGAACTATTTCTATTTAGCCCCTGGAAGCTATTTTGGGACACGTCCCTCCAATCTTCCTGAGCCTCCCATCTCCCTCATAAAGCCAAGTACAGTAGCACCTCCATTGTACACGCATTTAACAAATTAGTCAGTTTGGTTGGGCGCGTGGTTAAGAGGGGAGGAGTATATTTACAGCTAGAATTCACCAACTCGAGTATTTCATATATATTTCATATGTATATACAATATATATATATATATATATATATATATATATATATATATATATGAATTACTTGACTTTCAGTGAATTCTAGCTATATACATATATATATATATATATATATATATATATATATATATATATATATATATATATATATATATATATATATATATATATATATATATATATATATATTCATTTTATTATACATATAAATATAAGAAATACTTGAATTTCAGTGCATATTTGAAATAAAAATATATCAATCAATCAATCAATTCCAGAGGCTATCCAGTAGATGGCAGTATTGTCCTGTTTAAGAGTGTCACAACATTGCTGTTTACGGCAGACGAACTGCTTTACGGTAGACGAAAACGTGACTGCTGTTGTTGTGTGTTGTTACCCCGCTGGGAGGACGTTAATGAAACTGCCTAACAATAAACCCACATAAGAAACCAAGAACTCTCCCTCGATCATTCTACAGTTATAACGTGATTGGGCAGGCATGCTGTTTATATCGTGGGAAAGCGGACATGAAAACAAACTGGCGGCGCTGTCCCCACTCAGGTCCGCATGGAGCTGGAGGGGGCGTGGCCTCCAGCTCCGGCTGAATTCCGTGAGATTTTCGGGAGAAAATTTCTTCCGGGAGGTTTTCGGGAGAGGCGCTGAATTCCGGGAGTCTCCCGGAAAATCCGGGAGGGTTGGCAAGTATGCAAAATGGCAAAGTACAACAAGAGGCTAATATAAATAGCATGTAAAAAAAAAAAGAAAATGACTAGCAGAAGCTAATGTGAATAGCATGTACCGTATTTTTCGGATCATAGGGCACACCGGATAATAAAGCGCACCGCCGATGAGCGGGTCTATTCAGGTCTATTTTCATACAAAAGGTGCACCGGATAATAAGGCGCATTAAAGGGGTCATATTATCAATCAATCATCAATCAATGTTTATTTATATAGCCCTAAATCACAAGTGTCTCAAAGGGCTGTACAAGCCACAACGACATCCTCGGTACAGAGCCCACATACGGGCAAGGAAAAACTCACCCCAGTGGGACGTCGGTGAATGACTATGAGAAACCTTGGAGAGGACCGCATATGTGGGTAACCCCCCCCCCTCTAGGGGAGACCGAAAGCAACGGATGTCGAGTGGGTCTGACATAACATTGTGAAAGTCCAGTCCACAGTGGATCCAACACATCAGCGCATCAGCGGGAGTCCAGTCCACAGCGGGGCCAACAGGAAACCATCCCGAGCGGAGACGGGTCAGCAGCGCAGAGATGTCCCCAACCGATGCACAGGCTAGTGGTCCACCCGGGGTCCCGGCTCTGGACAGCCAGCACTTCATCCATGGCCACCGGACCTATGCAACTCCCCCTCGCAAGGGACAGGGGAGAAGAGGAGAGAAGAAAAGAAACGGCAGATCAACTGGTCTAAAAAAGGGGGGGTCTATTTAAAGGCTAGATTATACAAATGAGTTTTAAGATGGGACTTAAATGCTTCTACTGAGGTAGCATCTCTAACTGTTACCGGGAGGGCATTCCAGAGTACTGGAGCCCGAATAGAAAACGCTCTATAGCCCGCAGACTTTTTTTTGGCTCTGGGAATCACTAATAAGCCGGAGTTCTTTGAACGCAGATTTCTTGTCGGGACATATGGTACAATACAATCGGCGAGATAGGCTGGAGCTAAACCGTGTAATATTTTATACGTAAGTAGTAAAACCTTAAAGTCGCATCTTAAGTGCACAGGAAGCCAGTGCAAGTGAGCCAGTATAGGCGTAATATGATCAAACTTTCTTGTTTTTGTCAAAAGCCTTGCAGCCGCATTTTGTACCAACTGTAATCTTTTAATGCTAGACATAGGGAGGCCCGAAAATAATACGTTACAGTAATCGAGACGAGACGTAACGAACGCATGAATAATGATCTCAGCGTCGCTAGTGGACAAGATGGAACGAATTTTAGCGATATTACGGAGATGAAAGAAGGCAGTTTTAGTAACACTCTTAATGTGTGACTCAAACGAGAGAGTTGGGTCGAAGATAATACCCAGATTCTTTACCGAGTCTCCTTGTTTAATTGTTTGGTTGTCAAATGTTAAGGTGGTATTATTAAATAGATGTTGGTGTCTAGCAGGACCGATAATCAGCATTTCCGTTTTCTTAGCGTTGAGTTGCAAAAAGTTAGCGGACATCCATTGTTTAATTTCATTAAGACACGCCTGCAGCTGACTACAGTCCGGCGTGTTGGTCAGCTTTAGGGGCATGTAGAGTTGAGTGTCATCAGCATAACAGTGAAAGCTAACACCGTACTTGCGTATGATGTCACCCAGCGGCAGCATGTAAATACTAAAGAGTGCAGGGCCAAGAACCGAACCCTGGGGAACTCCGCACGTTACCTTGACATAGTCCGAGGTCACATTGTTATGGGAGACGCACTGCATCCTGTCAGTAAGATAAGAGTTAAACCAAGACAAGGCTAAGTCTGACATACCAATACGTGTTTTGATACGCTCTAATAAAATATTATGATCGACGGTATCGAAAGCGGCGCTAAGATCAAGAAGCAGCAACATAGATGACGCATCAGAATCCATCGTTAGCAATAGATCATTAGTCATTTTTGCGAGGGCTGTCTCCGTAGAGTGATTTGCCCTGAAACCGGATTGAAAAGGTTCACAGAGATTGTTAGTCACTAAGTGTTCATTTAGCTGCTGTGCAACAGTTTTTTCGAGAATTTTGGAAATAAACGGAAGGTGGGAGACCGGTCGGTAGTTTACCATGAGGTCAGGATCGAGGTTAGGTCTTTTGAGCAGAGGATGAATAACCGCTTTTTTGAATGCTAGGGGAACAGTGCCGGAGGAAAGTGATAAGTTTATAATATTTAACACTGATGGACCTAATAATACAAACAGTTCCTTGATAAGTTTCCCAGGAAGTGGGTCAAGTAAACATGTTGTTTGTTTTATCCCACTTACACGCTGTAATAATTCCTCTAATGTTATTTCATCAAAAATAGAGAGACTATTTTGGAGGGCAGTGTCCGTCGTATATACAGTCGTATTTGTGTTAATAGAACCCAGTTGTAGCTGGGATGCGTTGTCTTTAATCTCCTTTCTAATGAGTTCAATTTTCTTATTAAAGAAATTCATAAAATCATCTGCCGAGTGGGTGGAGCTACTGGGAGGAGTCCCTTGTTGGGTTAGCGATGCTACTGTACTAAACAGAAATTTAGGATCGTTTTTGTTGAGGCGGATGAGATTTGAGTAGTATTTAGCTTTAGCTAAGGTAAGCATGCGTTTATAAGTTATTAAACTATCACTCCATGCTTGATGGAAAACCTCAAGTTTAGTCGCGCGCCATTTGCGTTCCAGTTTTCTACATGATAATTTATGAGCTCTAATTTCTTCTGTAAACCATGGGGTGCGCCTTTTAGGGGCCCTTTTTTGCTTTAGCGGTGCTATACTATCAATAATTTCGCGCAAGGCATCGTCAAAGTTGTTAGTGAGTTTATCAATAGAGCCGACATAATTTGGGAATGGTGCTATTACCGAAGGCAGTAGGTCAGCAAGAGTCATCGTTGTGGCAGCATTAATGTTGCGGCCGCTATAGCAGTTATTATTATTATTAGCTTGTTGACAAAGAGTCAAAACTTCAAATTTTATAAGGTAATGATCGGACATTACTTTAGTATATGGAAGTATCATAACTTTGGAGGTGGTGACACCCCTGACAAGCACTAGATCTATTGTATTACCGTTGCGATGCGTGGGTTCATGTATTATTTGTGTAAGACCACAGCTATCAATTATGGTTTGGAGCGCCACGCACTGAGGGTCCGATGGGGTATTCATATGGATATTAAAGTCCCCCATTATGATTATATTGTCGGCGTGCGTCACTAGATCAGCAACGAACTCTGAGAATTCACTGATAAAGTCCGAATAGGGCTTTATTTTTATTATTATTTTATTATGATTTTTTTCTGAATTTAAAACACTTCCTTGTGGTCTACCTAACATGTAATGGTGTTTTTTTTGGTCAAAATGTTGCATAGATGATGTTTTACAGACCATCTTCAAGTCACTTTCAGACCGTTGCTTCAGGATGCGCACCGTTTTGTGGGCGGTCTTATTTACGTGGCTCCACTTCAACAGCGTCTTCTCTCCGTCATCTTTGTTGTACCGGTGTAGCGTGCAAGATGGAGCTAACTGTTTTAACGACATTCAGACTTTACTTAAATTAACAACGGAGCAGCATCTTCTCATCCGTGGCTCACTAATGCAACAACAACTTGCGAATTGTGTCCCGTGAAAAACAGTCAAAGTTTCAATCAATCAAAGTTTATTTATATAGCCCTAAATCACAAGTGTCTCAAAGGGCTGCACAAGCCACAACGACATCTTCGACATCAGGTCAAGAAAAAAACTCAACCCAATGGGATACAATGAGAAACCTTGGAGGGGACCGCAGATGTGGGGATCCCCCCTCCTCCCCTGAGCGACCGGTGCAATGGACGCCGAGTGGATCAGTCCAACTCTCTAATAACTAAAGTTCCGTGGGTGAATTATGTAAACCCACTACACCAGTAGTTTTTAGCACTTCCATAGCGAGTCTATTGACAGATGTACTTTTGTAAGTTGGAACATTACGCTACTTTATATTAGAAATGGCAACAGCGGAGGATGAATGCCCCATAACAAGAAGATAGAGAAAAAGAAGAAGCTTATTGATTACGGCGTCGGCACAGACTACAATGGTGGACGCTCGCAAATTTTCAGGACTTATGCAGATCCCAAATACACATCAACAAATACCAGCAGGTAAGAAAAGTTGGTTTTAAATAACATTGCGAAACAAAACGCCAGATAATATGTCTGCTAATAGGTGCCATTTTGCGGTCCTTATACACACGCTATAATAATACCCGTATGTTGAAACACAGTACGTCTGACTACGGTAGCCGTAATGCTCCGACAATCCATCAAGAGGTGCGGCTTCATAGTTTCCCAAAGTTGTACTGAAACATTTTGACAGATTTTGGAGCGCTGTGTGTAATGTTCTATATTCTCAATGAAACATTTAAAGTTTTGGTGTTGTTTACTGGTGTCATCTTGCAGTCTACATGTGTCTCTTATGTTTGACTGCCATCTACTGGTCAAACTTATCATTACACAATGTACCAAATAAACTAGCTTTGAGGTCGTTAAGCACAACCAGAATTATTCCGTACATTAGGCGCACTGGGTTATAAGGCGCACTGTCCATTTTTGAGAAAATGAAAGCTAACGTAAATAGCATGTAACTAAAAGCAAAATAGCTAAAGACTAGCCGAGGCCAACGTAAGTAGTAGGGGTGAAGTGAAGTGAATTATATTTATATAGCGCTTTTTCTCTAGTGACTCAAAGCGCTTTACATAGTGAAACCCAATATCTAAGTTACATTTAAACCAGTGTGGGTGGCACTGGGAGCAGGTGGGTAAAGCGTCTCGCCCAAGGACACAACGGCAGTGACTAGGATGGCGGAAGCTGGGATCGAACCTAGAACCCTCAAGTTGCTGGCACGGCCACTCTACCAACCGAGCTGTACTGCGGGGTGTGCATTTCTACCTGAAATGGTGATCCGACATGGGTTACGATACTAACTAACAATACAACATTAGGATTCGATGCAGATGGAACCTTTGTATGATGAAAAAATAATGATTGGCTCATGTATCATGTCAGAACAATGTCAATGGCATGTGTTTATTTTTTTAAATAGACGTAGAAAAAATAGGCAGTTCCTGTATTAATTATGAGCAAATATCAGAACTATTAACTTCAAGGCATTGCAATCCATAAACTTTACAAAAAGATGTAATCAAAACACTTTGGAAAAGCTAGCAGGTATTTACTGTCGTTTGCTCAGGTATCAACAATAAAGGAGAAAAGCAAGCTGTGCATCAATCCGAGGTGTTATAACACCACAGTAACACAAGTGCAAGTGCCACCACGTAAACTAAACAGCAGCTTTAGTGTAAAAACTCAAATAGTTTTCGTAGTGCCATTCTGCGGGTTACTGTGCAAATTGGTCTCTGTCTTGAGCACAATGAAGAGTGTAGTAGATGCTGTGATTACCTCGCAAAGTTGTGGCTAAATTGGGCCTGGAAGTCTTTCAAATCAGTGTCCTTGTCTTGCCAGATGGTAGCTCCGCTAGCATTAGCATCCCTAGCTCCCACATCACCCGCTTGATTGTCTTCATTGCATCACAACAGGTGGGTGCTCAGATTAGTCGTGCAGCCACTACTTTATCGCTGCTTTTCAAACGTTACAAATGGCCAAACTGACCATTCCTTAAGAAAAAACAATCAGAACATTTGCTGCACTTAAGATTTAATATTTGGGGGTGCATTGTTTGCAAACTCTTTCAGTGCTGTCTGCCACGTAAGTCTGTTGCTGTCAGTCGCATATGAGAATGTTACTCTTGTATTACATAATCACAAAAGTCTGAAGATTAGAGCGGCCATATATTGTAGCAGAGCTCCAATCAACCAATTAATGACTTTCCAGCCGGACATCAAACGAATCGTACTAAATATAGATTGATCCTAAGGCTCGCCAAACGATATATTCATATCTCTAATGTTAAAATTGGTTTTCGGTTTGTACCAATTAATTTTTACACAATAGCATATACAGTAACTAAAAGCAAAATGGCGAATTACTAGCAAAGAATTCAATTGTAAGCTAAATATCTAATAACGAGCAGAAGCTAAAGTAAATAGCATGTGCAGTAACTAAAAGCAAAATGGTGAATGACTAGCAAAGACTAATATAAATAGCATGCAATTAAAAGTAAAATGGCTACTAACTATCAGAGCTTAATATAAATAGCATAATTAAAAGCAAAATAGCTAATGACTAGCAGAAGCTAACGAACGAGCTAACATGACTGGCAGAGGCTAATGTTAATAGCATGTACCGGTAACTAAAAGAAAAATGGCTAATGACTAGCAGAAGCTCACGCAAACAACATATAACTATAGCAAAATAGCTAATAACTATCAGCGGCCACATTTAACTAAAAGCTAAATGGCTAATGACTAGCATAAGCTAACATAAAGATCATACAAGTGAAAGCAAAATAGCTAATAACTATCAGCGGCCACATTTAACTAAAAGCTAAATGGCTAATGACTAACATAAGCTAATATAAAGATCATACAAGTGAAAGCAAAATAGCTAATAACTATCAGTGGCTAATGTAAATAACATCTAACTAA
Organism: Entelurus aequoreus; assembly: GCF_033978785.1. Lineage (NCBI taxonomy): Eukaryota > Metazoa > Chordata > Actinopteri > Syngnathiformes > Syngnathidae > Entelurus > Entelurus aequoreus. The sequence goes on along the minus strand of NC_084741.1, from coordinate 42,802,533 downwards.
AAGCAAAATGGCAATCACAATGGACTCTTGCACAAAAACATGCACACGCACACACCCAGTCACGTCATTGACAAGTGTCGACTGTGAAAACAAACACTGTAATAACATGTATTCATCATTCCTAATCCATACAATTTCAAACATCTGTGTGCAATTGCCAACCTGTTGTAGGCATGACACATGTACAATATATACCACCCCAGATCCCACCTCACTCCTACCCACTTCTCTAAAGTGGGCTGGCTCAAGGTGGAGGACAGAGTTAAACAACTTGCACTGAGCCTAGTCTATAAAATCCACTACAGTGGTCAATTGTACGGAATATGTACTTCACTGTGCAGCCTACTAATAAAAGTCTCAATCAATCAATCAATATACACAATTTTTATTTACAGTCCATAATAACAAAATACACGGCTTTTCATACAGTCAGCAGCTTGAATTCCTTCCATTTACAGTTGCCATGGTAATATGCAGTACATAATCAGTATTAGCCGCAGGTACAACACCCAGTAAGCTGAAACATAATCAAAATAGATGTTAAATAACTACTCTCCTCATGCATATGAAGCAGAAGAAAATCAAATATATAATAATGTGGATGTATTTGATGATGCTATTCATCAGTACAATTGATCCTAGTTATTTGTGCATAAATTGGTCCGATCAAATTCCCTGCTGGTCACTGAGTCTTCACTTTCTTGCCATGGGTTCCACACTCTGACCTTCTGCCTTTTGAGATGAAGCGCCTAATAGAGAATGGAGAATTGTATGTAGTTATTTCTGTTAGCTGTTTGTTTACCACCCCGTGGAGCGGGAATGTGAATGGTTGTCACACTGGAACCATATGAATCTCGAGGTTGTGTAAAAAGAGTGATGGGTGTGTTTACCGTCTTTGGTAGAGGTAAAGGAGGAAGAAAAGCTCATCTCTAAAACAAGAGAGTTGATGAGAAGTCAAAAAGGATCCAGATGATGAGAACATTGCAGCACAGGAGCACAGGTCTGAAATCAGGGTGTTCAACCCCTGGTGGAAGGAGAAGGAGCATAATGACTATAATGACATAATAGAATGTAATATATTGTCATCTAATAATACAGAATTTGGAATAAAAGCTGTCACACTCACTCTGTACATCAACACTGCCCCCTGCAGGTGGCTCACAGACCTCAGCTGACGAAAAAGACACAAAACATGACATAATAATTCAGTTTTTTCAGTCAAATCTGTTTGGAAATGCACAAAGCAAAGGTCTTTCATGACAAGACTAACCTTGTGGTTAATAAAAAGTTGGGGTGCCATTGACAGGAAGCCGAAGGCATACACTCCTGAGGGAGAACAGAGAATGTCCATGCAGTTCCTACATAATATCCAGTACTGTGCAAAAGTCTAAGATATGTTTTTTTGAGCAATAGTTCAATGACCACATTTAACAGGCTTCCACCTTCTGCAGCCTGTCACTACTGAAACAACTGCCCGTTTGTACATTTGCGACATTATAAATACCTAGACAAACAGCCTCAAAAGTGTTGCCAAAGATGTTTTAGATATTTGAAGTCATTCTATGCCACAGATGGTTTATTGCGTACATTTTTTTATTAAGTTAATAATGATAATGGATTAATAAAAATGTTAACATTGACCGTCTTATTTTTTGCGTGATCCTGCTAATTGTGTCTATCCTTGTATTAATTGTTTTCATGTGTAAAGGAGGTTGCTGTAAAAAGTTTATTAAAACAAGGCAAAGGCCTTGTTCACAATGCAAGTCAATTCTGATTTTTCATGCCCATATGTGACATGTATCAAATTTTTTCCACGTCAATGTGAACAGTGCAATTCTGAATTTTTTAAATCCGACCAAGGTCACTTTCGTATGTGGATATAAGTCAGATATGTATCCGATGTGACTGCAATCTGAACGATCAGGTTGAGTTCATCGGACGAGTATGTCATCAAAAAGCAAAGCGTCATAATTATTCGCCAAAATAGATGGTTGTAAAATAAATAGTTGACAAATGGGCAGAAAACAGGCGAAAATAATATGTTTTGGGAACTCCCGTCAATGTTCCTCCCCTCCTGTGTCCGACTGCTCACCCACACGCTCTTCGGACCCGACGTCGAAGCAAATGCCCCACAAACTGCGGGAGCCAAAATACTTGCCCTCTTCCTTCTTAATTTTTTTTGCACAATAATTTGGTTGAGAAAAAGTTCACTTTTGTTGCACAAAATCCTTAAAATCGCCACAAATGCGCCAGGACTGAGAACTACTAGAATCGGAGCCATGTTTACTTCTGTAAACACTGCAGCATGTGTAACGTCATGTCTGCATGCGGGTCAGATTGTATTCATATTAAACATTGCATTTTTTTGTAATGTGAACAGCTACATAAAAAGTTTGGATTTGACAAAACATTTCGAATTGGACATCCTAACCTGCAGTGTGAACACACCCAACGGTTTTGCACAGTACTGTATAATACGGATCAGTAATTGCTGAATATGTACAAATAATACATGTCAAGGTATTTAGAGGCAGTGACTCACCAGTTACCAGGCTGTTAATTATCCAGGAGAAGTAACTGTAAAATGAGAAACATGTATTGTTGTCTAAATTCACCACACTAATATTTCATTTTAAGTATATTTGTGAGGTGTAATATTGCAGCTAAAAGTGATGAGGCAGAGAAGAAATGAATTTGACTATGATCAGTTCACCTTTTTTGACGCAAGTAGGCCAGCGAGAAAATAGCCCCACTGATGCACAAGGGATAGATTAAGTAGGACAAGTATGTGGACGCCTGCGGAGGTACACCACAAATAAAATACTCCAAAGAAAAGAAAGAGTAGCAGACAGAAGTACAGTACCTGTGTGTCATACTCCACGGTTTTCCGCTCGTCTTCATCCAGCTTGTTTACCTTTATATTGAAGCAGGAAATTAAAGTCATATCTAGTAGGAGTGTCCAAAAAAATCGATTTTCAGATTAATCGCAATTCTTATTCTTTATCGATTAAAAAAAAAAAATCTAAAATCTATTTTTTTTTTCCCAATCTGTCCTGTCCAGCCAATCGTATAGTTGATGTAGATGCCCATATCTGCTGTACAGTTTTACTTTAGAAAAGAGAAGTGTACTTCTCTTGTTGCCTTATTTGTATTTGACTTCATCAAATGTTTGGGAAGCATTTTATTAAACAAAACCAGTTTTCTTTTAAGTAATATAGAAATTGATGACAGCTGTTCATCTATTTTATGGAGGAATGTAATTAATCATAGAACTGGCATCCAATGTTATTAAAAAGTATAGATTTTGAATCGAGAATCGTTTTGAATTGAGAATCGATTCTGAATCGAATTGTTACCCCCAAGAATCGAATCGAATCATGTGGTGCCCAAAGATTCACAGCCTCAATATCTAGTCCGCCAGGTGGTCGTCAAGTGAATGCACCATACTCACACAAAGACGTCTCCAATGCACATTGATCCCAAATACTTTAAACACCTTCCAAACCTGACGACAGAGTACATAATGAAAGCATCAGATGTGTGTTTTTTGTCATTTTCACGCATGGTGAGTACCTCCACACATGCAGCCAACCCGACAGGAAGTATCACCAACAGGCTGGTCTCCTCCAGTAGATGTAGGAAAATCAGTAAAGTACCAAAGCTCCGCCACAAAACTGGAAAAACAAAGTTTTAAAAACTGCTCTCCAACCTGACTTCATCGTTTGTGATGTATAATGATTGTATTTGTCTCTCACCAGACTTCCGCGACATTCCTGCCATGCTCTTCTTTTTGCTCCAGGAGCTGACATCATTTTTAAGAGCAAGGAATTCACAAATGAGCTAAAAGAAAAGTAGAGAAAAAGTGGGTCTTTAAAACATTTTGAACAGCTAGGCTTCCGTCTAGTACGACAAAAGCTCCAACCTTGAATCAAATCTGTCATGCATGACATTTACATCCATATTTACAAGTGTAAAATACATAACATTAATAATAAATACTTAAGTAAGGTTATAATTACTATGTGGTACTTTCACTCTTATTACAGTGTTACCTCAACTTAAAAGTGCCCCAATTTTGAGACACGAGCTGTGTTCCAGATAATTGTTATTCTTTAAAGGGAATCTATTATGCAAAACCAAATGTTCTTACCTATTGGTACCTGTTTATGTGTATTTGGGATCTGCGTAAGTCCCGAAAATTTGAAATCAAACTGTATTGCGGAGATATTTAGAGAACAATCTTGCCTTCTTTCATACATTTTGGAATTTGCCCATAATGGTGACGCCACCGGTTGGGAAAACTGTCAGCAGATTATCCATATATGGTATAAATGTACCCGAAGTGCCTTGTGCACGTCCGCCATTGTAGTCCGCGCTGTCGTCATTAAGCTCCTTCTTTTCTTTATCCTCTTGTTGTGAGGCAGACTGGTTTGCGCATGCACATGCATCCTCCACTTGTGCCATTTCTAATACAAATTAGATTTGAACTTAATCTGTCAGCAAACTCGCTATGGAAGCGCTACAAACTACAACAAAGATGGCAGGGAGAAGACCATGTCGAAGTGGAGGCATGTAAATAAAACAAAACAGCACATCCTGAAGAGACAGTTAGAAAGTGGCTTGAAAACGGTCTTTAAAACATGATCCATACAACATTTTGACCAAAGAACCACCTTTACATTTTATGTAGACTAAAAGAAAGTGTTTAAATGTATAAGAAAAATCATATGTCCCCTTTAAGTTGCAAGCAAAAATTGGAGTTACAAGCATCCCTGCCACTAGATTGCGTAGCAAATGTCACAGTGAACCCTGTGAGATCCACCTAAAGCATCAAAACATCTTACATGATAGCATTAGCTCATAGCTAGAGATTGACATACCTTTCCAATAGTGGAAAAGAAAAAAGTGGGTGAGAAGGACAGCACTAAGAAGAATAGGTGGATGATATTCATTGAATCAAAGAAATAAATTATTAAAAACATAACCAAGCGTGTCGCCAACTTGGTGAAGCAATTCAAGCACATGACTGCTAGTCTGCACAATACTAAAGCAGAATGAGTCTAATACCAGCTAAGAATTTTGAAATAATGTTTAAACGATGGACATTTATCAATGAATATATTGAAGTGCTGCTGATGATGTGTTTGACAGAGAAGCAGCTGGAAGGAGATATCCTAGATTTCCACTCTCGATGCTTTACTTTATTATTACATTACTTTGTAGTTCATTATATTGTATTGTTTTAATACAATGTTTCTTCTTTAAATGTTTGTTTTTTTCTTTTTAAAGGCAAAATGGTGCTCCAATGTGAATTCAATTAATTTCAGAGGGAGACGGCAACTTCTCCTTCTTTTAGCCACTGAGAGGGTAGGAATAGATTCTTCAAGTTGATGACGCTCTTTGACTGAGATGCTGAGATCCAGAATTAGTTTTTTGGTGGATTTATTAACAACACTCAACTATTGCAGCAATCAGAATATGGATCAATTGGAGCAGGATGGTAACCCGATGTTGTGGATATGCTAAATGTGTATAATATTAAGTAGCGTATCAATCGACAAAAGTATGGCTACCTAGCCTTTCCTTTATCCACCGCCCTACCGCACACACATGCACACACACACATGCACACACACACACACACACTGCTCCTCACCAGCCTTTAGTCCTGTCTTCTACAAATGTAATTGCTTATATAGTACTCAGCAAACTGAAATATTTTAAACTTCTCGTTCTGTGGTTATCACAATTTACCCTTCTGTAATGGTGTCACAAAAAACAACAAAAAAGCACCAAACCCTTCAAATGCTCGGTAAACTGAAGTCTCACAATGACGATGGTTTGAACCCCAAGTTTTGTTTGACTCTTAAAGAACATTTTTGGTTGAACTGCAAATTGCATATCATTTTTAAGCATGGTCGGTATCATGGAGAGTCTTACTTGCAGAGCTGTGATGAGGGCGGTCAGCACTAACAGGTAAAGGTTGGAGCCCACCAGGGTTTCTTTAATCTCATCAATGTACTCCTCTGAGAAGGCTGCATGGACAAACAGAAACATAGAACTCAGCTTAAGTATTTCATTTGTTTGTGTCCAGTGCTGTTGTAGAACTCTGACCAAACTGTTGCAGGGAGTAAACCACATCATGCAGATGGACCCAAAATCTGAACGTCCTCAGAGAAATCCCCTCGTAGGAGATAGTGAGGGGAAGATGAGCTGTGCTTCTGTTGATCTCCTACAGAATAATACACAGAGAGACCAGTTATGACATGACACGCTCTCTCATGTTAGTCTGATGCTTTACCATTAGATCCCTGACTCTGAAGCTGAGTTCGTCGATCAGCAGCAGAGGAAGATAGGTGATGCGTCTGCCTTCTTGGGAGCTGCCAAAGAACATTTAGCTTATTTGGCTTGGAGCGGAATTCCCATTTTCAACACGATCCCGATTTACAACTTGGGTAGGCAAAAATGTGACTTACATTCTAATGTAGCGTCGCACGTCACTGGGTAGTCCTGCCTTGTTGAAGGTGAAGTCTTCTGACATCATAGTGATTGACAGGCGGGGTCTCCAGTGGGATATAGGATGCTTTGAGTTGGAGCTCTACATTTATAACATCAAATGATTTAACAAATGTACATTGCAAAGTCATGCATTTTGAATGTGAAGGGAATATAAATGTACTGTATTGGCAGGGCTGATGTAGGTGGTAAGCAGAGCTGCATGGTGGACCTCTCGGCTGTCGTCTAGAGGTGAAACGTTGGCTTTGTGGATGTACACCACCGCATATAAGCTGCCATTGGCTCGAGTTTCTTCTGGTATTACAACGTTGACCTGCCTGCATGCACACACACACACACACACACACACACACACACACACACACACACACACACACACACACACACACACACACACACACACACACACACACACACACACACAAACAGGCACACACAGAAGAAACAGACCTATACTTTAAAACCTTTGTCTTTTTTTTACAATATATTGTAGTCCCTCAACTTACCAGCTTAATTGGTTTGAGGCTCTTAACTCAAAGTACTTGAACCTCAAATGAATGTCTCCCATTGAAATCAATTTAATAGGTGCTTGCTCCCCAGCCCCAAAACAGCACCATTTTAACATGTACTGTAACATGCCTTTTATAAAAGGCAAAACAAACTTCTGGATGAGAAACATTATAAAATATAAAAACAATATGTGCTACAAACAACTACAGTAGTTTTATGAAGCAATGTAATAATAATAATGTACAGCGTTTACCTCGGAGAGTGGATTTCTACAGTATCTCCTTTCAGTTGCTTCTCAGTCAAACACAACATCAGCAGCTTCTCCATATTTTAATGGATTAAAGTCCACCTGTCACGGCCCGGGCGCATGCCAATGCGCATTCCTCAATGAGCCCTGCGGAGCGCACCTCGGGACACGCCCACGGCCGCTCATCTCCTGCACGCGTCACTCCGGCGGCAGCAAGCAGCTGCAATCAATCAGCACTCAGCGCACCTGTCGGTAATGATCTTCCTAGGCTTCTTAAGCCAGTGCAGACCTGCGTTCCGGGCCAGAACATAATCATCTGTTCCCGTACAGTAAGCCGTGTTCATGCTTGATGCAATCCTGCTCTCTGTGTGTTTTCCCCTCTGTGTTTCATTGTGCGTTGTCCTGTCGTGTCGTTCCTGCAGAAAATCCCCGTTCCTGCGTGACGAGCTGTGCGTCTCATCTTCCTCGTTATTCCTCTCTGGTTCTCTTGCTGCCCCCTTGGATCTCGACCTCTCGCCTGGACATGGACCTCCTACGCCCCGCTATAGCCCCCCGACTTCCTGCTTGTCTCACGGACATTCGAGCCTGCCTTTCCCCTCAGGGACTTCCGCCTCTCGCACAACCCTCCCGGTAACACACAACAATTCTTTACCACACTTAGTCACACACCATACACACTCTTGGATTTTTGTCACACACCATTCTCTAGTTGATTATATAATATTATTATTTGTTTCATTATTATATATATAGTATTGTATATATATAATAAATCATAGAGTTAAATACTATTCCCCCCTTGTGTCTGTAAATAACACCACCTTCAATATTATTGGCTGGCGTCACTCGTTCGACTTCAGTATGGTGTAGACGAGCAGTGATAGGCTTCAACTGCTTCGCCAAGTTGGCGAAATACCAGTTTTTGAAGATCTCTTTCTTTAATTCAATACATATTATCTACTTCTTTCTCAGCACTCTCCTTCACGCTCACTTTCTTCCGTACCATGGTCAGACAACAAAATTGTGTAAATCTCTAGTAATAAACTAATACTTGCGAGTAAGACCAAACGTTTTGGGCGGATCTCACGGGGTTCACTGTGGCATTTGCTACACCAACTAATGACGAGGATGCTTGGAACACAAATTGTTGCTTGTAATTCAAAGCAAAATTATTAGCCGAGAGACGGCTCTTATCTCAAAACACTTTCAAACTGAGGTACCGCTGTATACTGCATGCATCATAGGTGCTGTTAAGTAACCCACCTCTCAAATGCAGAGTGAGGATCAAATGGATCAATTCTTAAAGCCAAGTTGAGCTGACTGTTGTCTGGAACAAGGCAGGTGTAAACACTCAGCTGTATATAGAACATGAATAAATGACAAATATGTCAACAAAATTGTGCAATTGTGAGGTATATTTAAGCATTAAAGATACCTGCAATCTGGGTCTGGCCGACAGGTAGGAGCTAACGCAGCTTTCGCCTGGACCCTCATCGCAGGGCTTGGTGTTGAGGAAGCTGTACAGCAGCCATGCGGTGTGGGCCAGGTACACCGTAAACACTCCCAAGAGGAGCCTGGCCACGGACCTCCTCTTCCCGCCGCTCTCCGTAGGCTCCTTGGAGCAGCACGACGGGAACATGATGCAGGGCAACGACAAAAACAACCAACAAAAGGATGCAAAGGGTAGAGAGAGGATGGAGGTGGATTAAGGTCGGCTGCGGTCCAGCATGAACGCTCTTCCTCCCTGCTGCAGCATCCCTTTACTCACTGGATGCTTTTGGTTGTACCTCCGTTACTGCGCCTGTACACTGTTTGTTTCTATTACGACGAATGACATCGGTTTATATTGGCACTTTTAAATGTAGCCATCACACTAGCTGCTATTGAGACTCACTGGAAAGCTATTAGTAATATGAATAAAGTGAAAATGGGCTATTACAAGTAATATGTGTCATATACAGGACTAAACGAATGCGCCAAAATATATGTTAGACTAAGCCACTTACTTCTACGATCTTTGTTGTCATCGCGGTGCATTGTGGGTAGTGTGCCCCATCAGGCTAACATAACAACTTTACTGTCTCTCTCATATTGTGGTATAGTCGTCGGGTTTGTTGACTTGGTAGCTTGCGACCGTAAAATGCCTTGCATTACTGGTGTTTTAATGTGATGGTAAACAGATTAAATCTCGAAAACTGGGCTTTAGAATACAAAGTGTCACTGATTAGCTGCTAATGCTAGTTAGCATAACATAGATCGATGCATGACAGGCACGTAATTGAGTAAACAATACCATGGCAATGTTTGGATATTAGAGCAAATAACCGTTGTTTTCCCCATTTTTCACCTTACAGTTCAAGCCGTTTTATTATTCTTGCATGTGGTTACGGACTGTTGGCTGTAACTTAACTGTCAACATACTCGAGCACACTATAACATTAGTGAAACAACATGGCTCAATGATAAAGACATGTGCATGCTTTTCCTATTTTATATGGGGACTAGTACTTCATATTCTTACCTCAGCTACCATTTATAGTCAATGTTTTGTATGGTTCTAAAGTTTATTTAGCTGCTTTGGGGGTCATACAGGATGCTGCTGAATTGTCTGAGATGCCACAGAACGTATCTGGCATTCAGAGGTAAATTACATCCAACGCGTTTTTTAAGTTCGGTGAGCAATTCCTCCTCTACTGGAGGCAATCAAGCTCCTAGTTGGCATGTTGGTCGTGCAGTGTCGTACAGCGCCATGTGCACAGTGCCACCACTGTGCAACACAGATGGCCACCCAGATGCACACAGCAGTCAGTTGCTGCTTGAGTCAAGACGAAGAGGTCCAGCTTGTGTGGCAAAGAACAAGAAGCTGCTGCAAAGAGGAGCATTATGGCCAGGTAAGAATAATAATTGTCAGCTGTTCAATTACTTTTTTTTTTAAATATAACAAAAAAACAACAACGAAAAAGCTATTTTAGAGGGAAATATGCCACTCTTGGTGCTAGGGCTGTCAACACAACTATGTCAATGTAAACACAATTCTGAAATCACATTGAACACTTAACAATAACCTCTTAAAATGTAGGTGCAAAAATAAGGATTATGTAAAAAATGCTTAAAGGCCTACTGAAACCCACTACTACCGACCACGCAGTCTGATAGTTTATATATCAATGATGAAGTCTTAACATTGTAACACATGCCAATACGGCCGGGTTAACTTATAAAGTGCAATTTTAAATTTCCCGGGAAATATTCTGCTGAAAACGTCTCGGTATGATGACGTTTGCGCGTGACGTCACAGAGTTTGCGGAAGTATTGGGACAAAATTGCACAGTGTTCTGGACATCTGTGTTGGTGAATCTTTTGCAATTTGTTTAATGAACAATGAAGACAGCAAAGAAGAAAGCTGTAGGTGGGATCGGTGTATTAGCGGCTGGCTATAGCAACACAACCAGGAGGACTTTGAGTTGGATAGCAGACGCGCTACCGTGAGTACGCAGCTTTCTTCCAAACATTTGATCGCTTGCCCGTCCATGCGTGCCGCTATGTGCATGTCACGTACGTAACTTTGGGGAAATATATGTGCTGTATGAACTTTGCGGAAGTGAACGGTTCTTTGGGCTGCGGGATTGAGAGTGTTGTGCAGGTGTTTGAGTTGTATTGGCGGGTTATATGGATGGGAGGGGGGAGGTGTTTGTTATGCGCGATTAATTTGTGGCATATTAAATATAAGCCTGGTTGTGTTGTGGCTAATAGAGTATATATATGTCTTGTGTATTTATTATTTCTACTTCAAAACCAATTAAAGTATTATAATGTATTGTAGCTCCCAGGAAACAGTGGAAAAAAGTCTCTGGTGTGGAAAGGGAAGGCATAACTGTGCTTCAAGTCAACATTAAAATCCGACTAGCATCCCTCCAGAGAGCAGAGAACCTACGGAAATGTAGAAGGAAGGAAGAACAAACTAGAAAACGGTTCTATAAAGATCCCTTGAAGTTCCTCAAAAGCATCTTCTCAAAGGAAAAAAGTGGAGCCCTTAAAACAACAAAGGCAGACCCGGAAGATCGCCTGAAAGCAACGCACTCTGACCCAAGGCGGTATGAATGTCTTACCATCCCTTCAGATATCCCACCAATTGACCCTCTTAAACATCATATGCCGATTGGTCCCCCAACATGGAAAGAGGTAGAAAACACTGTGCCAAATGGAGTCCAAATGGAGTCATGACCAAATGGAGTCTCATACAAGGTGTACAAGAACGCACCGGACGTCCTAAGGTTTCTCTTGAGGCTCATGAGAACAGCATGGCAGAAGAAGATGATACCCAAAATGTGGTGTAGGGCAGGGGAGTCCTCATCCTAAAGGAGAAGGATGCAGAGAACATCAGCCAATTCCGTCCAATCTTCTTGCTAAACGTTGAGGGCAAAATCTTCTTCAGTGTCATTGCGCAGAGGATGAGTGAGTATCTGCGAAGAAATGAGTACATCAATACAGCTGTACAAAAGGCAGGAATATCAGGATTCTCCGGGTGCTCAGAACATTCCAGTATGATCTGGCACCAGATCCAAGTAGCAAAGGCGGAGAGAAAGGATCTCCACGTAGTCTTCCTGGACCTTGCCAATGCCTTTAACCAAAGTCCTAGTGAACTCCTGTGGTCTGCCTTCAACTTCTTCCACATACCAGACACCATCACAGCCCTGGTTAAATCCTACTTCCAGGACGTGCAGTTCTGCTTCACCACCTCTTGGCAGAGCTTGGAAGTAGGCATCATGGCAGGATGCACTATCTCACCCCTGGCATTCACGATGGCAATGGAGGTCGTCATCCGCGCCTCAATGTGGGTGGTAGGCGGTCAGCTGGTTGACTCTGGCCAGCGCCTCCCCCCACTCAGAGCTTACATGGATGACATTACAACGCTGCCCATCACCGCACCAAGAGGCTTCTCAGAAAACTGGAAGACAACATCAGTTGGGCCCGTATGAAGATCAAACCATCCAAGTCACGAAGCATCTCAGTTGTGAAGGGAGTGCTCTTGGAGCTGAAATTCTTCATCGGAGATGACCCAATCCCAACAGTGTCTGAGCAGCCTGTAAAGAGCCTTGGCAGGTGGTATGGTGCAAGCCTGAAGGACAAAGACAAGGTGCAACAACTGTGTAAGGATATCAGCAGTGGCCTACAGTCCATCGATAACACCCAACTGCCTGGAAAGTTAAAGGCCTGGTGACTGCAGTTCGGACTCCTACCCAGGATACTGTGGCCCCTTGCAGTTTATGAGGTCCCAATCGCAACTGTGAAGAAGTTGGAAAGAGGAGTCACAGGCTACATCAAAAAATGGCTCGGAGTTTCACGATGCCTCACCACCATAGGCCTCTACGGAGATGGCGTCCTCAAGCTGCCCCTCGCCAGTCTCACAGAGGAGTTCAAGTGTGCAAAAACAAGCCTCAGATGACACTGAATGAATCCAGAGACTTAGTAGTGAGCAACAAAGCACCGACCTTGGCGACAGAGCGCAAATGGAGACCAGCCAAAGCAGTGGAAGAAGCAACAGCAGCCCTCAGATATGCTGACATTGTGGGCTATGTACAGCAAGGAAGAGGAGGCGTTGGGCTAACAGCAAACCGCCCATCTTGCAGTAAGGCCAAAGCATCAGAACAGAGGAAGATGGTGGTGGACGAAGTATGCCGCCAGGAGGAGGCTGCAAGATGGGCCATGGCAGTCTCTCTGGGCAAACAGGTTCAGTGGACAAGACGGGACAGTGTGGAGAGGAGAAAGATCAGCCGGACGGACATGTGGGCCATGGAAGCGAGGCAGTTGAGCTTTGTCATCAGAGCTGCATAAGACGTCCTTCCAACACCAGTTAATCTTCACCAGTGGTTCGGCGAAGACCCAGTGTGTTCCCTTTGTTCCATGCCAGCCACCCTCAAGTACATTCTCACAGGGTGCAAAACCAGTCTCACCCAAGGACGTTACACGTGGCGTGACAACCAAGTCCTAAAGACCCTTGCGTACACCCTGGAGGACAAACGAGTTGCCACAAACTCTCTACCACCACCAGCACCCAACCACCAGGCAATTACATTTGTCTGCGAAGGGGCTAAGGTAGTCAGGAGCGGCTCCATACCACCTGAGCGAGGCCAACTACGCTTGGCCCGCGACTGGAGCATGCTGGCTGATCTCGGCTGGCAGCGTGCGTTTCCTCCGTAGATCACCGTAACCTCCCTGAAACCGGACGTGGTGCTCTGGTCCCCTTCACAAAAAAGGTGTTCATCATCGTACTCATAGTACCGTGGGAGGACTCAGTGGATGAGGCTCACGAGCGAAAACACCTACGCAAGTGGTCCCCAAACTACGACCCGTGGGCCAGATACGTTTTTTTTTTTATCTTACCTTTCTAACCCATCCATCAATCAATTTTCTACCGCTTGTTACTCTCAGGGTCTCCTAGCCGCTCAGGCAAATCATAACGTCTAAAAATCCATTGTTAATTGTGTTAACATTGTGTTAATGTGCGATGAGTGTTCAAAAGGAGTCTCTTGGAGAAGTGGCTGACAAGTTAGCAAGTGTCGCTCGCATCGCTGACAGTGACGTCATCACCGTCATTGTTACTGAAGCAGAGATGCTGACTGTGCGTTATGATAAACGCGAATGGGTCGCCAGGTCCTGCTTTTTATCGTTAGACTGATCAGATTACATTTTTTATTATCTATAGCAGGGGTGTCAAAAGTGTGGCCCGAAGGCCATTTGCTGCCCACAGCTAACGTTTTAAAGGTCCACGGCACATTCTAAAAATACTGTTAAAATAAACAACAAAATAACAAGTGGAATAAAAAAGCTTACAGGTGATATTTAATTTAGAAAAAGTTGCAATGTTGACTAATAAAACAAAGCTGTTTTTTTCTTTAAAACTGTCACTGCTCAAAACATAATATTAATCAAAATCAATGTTTTTTTTAATTAATTATTGACCCATACAAGGCTCCGATTACTTCACATCAAGTATTCCACTTCGAAAAATATTTTTTGTGGAAGATTTTGCATATTTTGTGTTTGCCATAAAAACACATAGTTTTCTTTGACAAAAAGGGCAATAAACAAACAAACAAAAAAAACATTAAAAAAAAAAATTGACTGATAGACCTGAAGTTGATGAATGTTTATAACTGCATACATTTACATATACATACAAATATGTTTTCTTTCGTCCATCCATCCATCCATCTTCTTCCGCTTATCCGAGGTCGGGTCGCGGGGGCAGCAGCCTAAGCAGGGAAGCCCAGACTTCCCTCTCCCCAGCCACTTCGTCCAGCTCCTCCCGGGGGATCCCGAGGCCTTCCCAGGCCAGCCGGGAGACATAGTCTTCCCAACGTGTCCTGGGTCTTCCCCGTGGCCTCCTACCGGCCGGACCTGCCCTAAACACCTCCCTAGGGAGGCGTTCGGGTGGCATCCTGACCAGATGCCCGAACCACCTCATCTGGCTCCTCTCGATGTGGAGGAGCAGCGGCTTTACTTTGAGCTCCCCCCGGATGGCAGAGCTTCTCACCCTATCTCTAAGGGAGAGCCCCGCCACCCGGCGGAGGAAACTAATTTCGGCCGCTTGTACCCGTGATCTTGTCCTTTCGGTCATAACCCAAAGCTCATGACCATAGGTGAGGATGGGAATGTAGATCGACCGGTAAATTGAGAGCTTTGCCTTCCGGCTCAGCTCCTTCTTCACCACAATGGATTGATACAGCGTCCGCATTACTGAAGACGCCGCACCGATCCGCCTGTCGATCTCACGATCCACTCTTCCCTCACTCGTGAACAAGACTCCGAGGTACTTGAACTCCTCCACTTGGGGCAGGGTCTCCTCCGCAACCCGGAGATGGCACTCCACCCTTTTCCGGGCGAGAACCATGGATTCGGACTTGGAGGTGCTGATTCTCATCCCAGTCGCTTCACACTCAGCTGCGAACCGATCCAGCGAGAGCTGTACGTCTTCCTATGAGGAAGCAGTGCCTGGGGAATCTGTGGTGGGCTCTCCTATTTCTGGGGCTGAGGTTGCTGAGGTAGTTAAAAAGCTCCTCGGTGGCAAGGCCCCGGGGGTGGATGAGATCCGCCCGGAGTTCCTTAAGGCTCTGGATGCTGTGGGGCTGTCTTGGTTGACAAGACTCTTCTGCATCGCATGGACATCGGGCTGTCTTGGTTGACAAGACTCTGCAGCATCGCATGGACATCGGGGGCGGTACCTCTGGATTGGCAGACCGGGGTGGTGGTTCCTCTCTATAAGAAGGGGAACCGGAGGGTGTGTTCTAACTATCGTGGGATCACACTCCTCAGCCTTCCCGGTAAGGTCTATTCAGGTGTGCTGGAGAGGAGGCTACGCCGGATAGTGGAACATCGGATTCAGGAGGAACAGTGTGGTTTTCGTCCTGGTCGTGGAACTGTGGACCAGCTCTATACTCTTGGCAGGGTCCTTGAGGGTGCATGGGAGTTTGCCCAACCAGTCTACATGTGTTTTGTGGACTTGGAGAAGGCATTCGACCGTGTCCCTCGGGAAGTCCTGTGCTCAGAGAGTATGGGGTATCAGACTGTCTGATTTTGGCGGTCCGCTCCCTGTATGACCAGTGCCAGAGTTTGGTCCGCATTGCCGGCAGTAAGTCGGACACGTTTCCAGTGAGGGTTGGACTCCGCCAAGGCTGCCCTTTGTCACCGATTCTGTTCATAACTTTTATGGACAGAATTTCTAGCGCGCGAACCATGGATTCGGACTTGGAGGTGCTGATTCTCATCCCAGTCGCTTCACGCTCAGCTGCGAACCGATCCAGTGAGAGCTGAAGATCCTGTTGTATTATTTTTAATGAATTAAGTAACGTTTATGACAACCTTTTTCCAAAACACAATATAGAATGTGAGATATAACAGGATAGTGCATACATTTATCATTTGTTTTCAAAACGGTTACAAAAAAGTGGTACCCCAAAAATCTACCGTGGGACCCCATCTTTATGACTTGATGGGGTCCCTGGGACCCCATTTTGAAGATTCATAGTGCCAACACTGCCGTTTACCGTTACATCCCTCGTCCAATAACAAGTAAAAAGTCAAGGGAGGTCACGGCATGTTGTCGTCGATGTTGGTCAGTTTTTTTAGGCCATTACGGCTAGTCACAAGGGCGGTCGCGGCAAAAGCAGCAGTTGCCGTGGTTAAATTCGAGCCCTGTATTAGAGGTGGTAATCTTTGGGCACCTCACGATTTGCTTACGATTACAATTAAGGAGCTATGATTAGATTAAAAATAGATTATTAATGCATATTTAATGTGTGTGTGTGTGTGTGCGTGTGTGTGTGTCTCTGTTTAGCATTTTTATACAAAATAAATTAATATCACAATGGGCCCGCAGGCTTTGACTTTTCAGTATGCAACTCTTGGTGGAAAAACTTTGAAAACTCCCCGATTGAACTGAATAACTTAAAATTAATTCAAGAAAGTCTTGGTATCGTGATGTGAGGGCACCTGTAAATGAGGTGAAGTCCATTTACAATGCAATAAATTGTCATGTTTAATTACCATTCTAAAACGACGAATAAACCCTAATGACTTGACTTCCAATTTTAAGGGAAAATCCTTTTTTTTTTTTGAGTGCTAAAAGTAGTTCTCTTCTTACGATTGTATATGAAAACCCTAATTATCTTACTTGGGACTTCCAATTTTAAGGGAAAATCCTTTTTTTTTTTTGAGTGCTAAAAGTAGTTCTCTTCTTACGATTGTATATGAAAACCCTAATTATCTTACTTGGGACCTAATGGTGACTGTCTCTTTCAACAGTGTCTTTTGTCCGCCAAAGAATGACTGAAGCGCCTCTTTCCACTGCACAGCCAACTTTTGTAGTGGTAAGATTGAATAGTTTGAAGAGTGGAATAGATCATTTTCAGTCATAGAACAGACCATCCTTCTCCCAAAGCTTTGATATCCCAACACAGAAAGACAACTTCAATCAGTTACACAATGTCTTAACACTTACGGATACATTTAATTGCTATTGTGTCGTATATATTTCACATTTTTTGCAGTTACAACATAGTGTCTTCTTATATTTTGCAGATGAGGTTTGACCAGAAAGGAACCGTAACATCATTTGGTAAGTACAGGAAAATCACTTGATTGTTTTTTGTCTTACCTTGTTCCCACTATGTCTATAATCCAAGCCAGACAGTGGGATAGTTAAACACACACTGGAAGTAGAGTTGTTTGATATTTCCATATATATATATATATATATATATATATATATATATATATATATATATATATATATACAAAACCCAAAACCAGTGAAGTCAACCTATATTCAATTGAATACACCGCAAAGACAAGATACTTAACGTTTGAACTGGAAAACTTTGTTATTTTTTGCAAATATTAGCTCATTTGGAATTAGATGCCTGCAACATGTTTCAAAAAAGCTGGCACAAGTGGCAAAAAAGACTGAAAAAGTTGAGGAATCCTCATCAATCACTTATTTGGAACGTCTTACAGGTAAACAGCCTGATTGGGAACAGGTGGGTGCCATGATTGGGTATAAAAGCAGCTTTCATGAAATGCTCAGTCATTCGCAAACAAGGATGGGGCGAGGGTCACCACTTTGTGAACAAATGTGTGAGCATATTGTCGAACAGTTTAAGAACAACATTTCTCAACGAGCTCCTGCAAGGAATTTAGGGATTTCGCCATCTACGGTCCGTAATATCATCAAAAGGTTCAGAGAATCTGGAGAAATCACTGCACATAAGTGATGATATTACGGACCTTTGATCCCTGCATCAAAAAGCGACATCAATGTGTAAAGGATATCACCATATTATTATTGTTATTGTTATTATTATATTACCATATTATTATTTGAATCAATTTAAGTGGACCCCGACTTAAACAAGTTGAAAAACTTATTCGGGTGTTACCATTTAGTGGTCAATTGTACGGAATATGTACTTCACTGTGCAACCTACTAATAAAAGTCTCAATCAATCAATCAAAAAACCACATGGGCTCAGGAACACTTCAGAAAACCACTGTCAGTAAATACAGTTTGTCGCTTCATCTGTAAGTGCAAGTTAAAACTTTACTATAAAAAGTGAAAGCCATTTATCAACAACACCCAGAAACACCGACGGCTTTGCTAGGCCCGAGTTCTTCTAAGATGGACTGACGCAAAGTGGAAAAGTGTTCTGTGGTCTGACGAGTCCACATTTCAAATTGTATTTGGAAACTGGAGACGTTGTGTTCTCCGGAACGAAGAGGAAAATAACCATCAGGATTGTTATAGGCGCAAAGTTCAAAAGCCAGTGCCCAAGGCATGGATAACTTACACATCTGTGAAGGCACCATTAATGCTGAAAGGTACGTACAGATTTTGGAACAACATACCTGTATGTTGCCATCCAAGCAACGTTATCATGGACCAGTGTTGGCGCTAGGAATCTTCAAAATGGGGTCCCAGGGACCCCATCAAGTCATTAAAATGGGGTCCCACGGTAGATTTTTGGGGTACCACTTTTTTGTAACCGTTTTGAAAACAAATGATAAATGTATGCATTATCCTGTTGTATCTCACATTCTATATTGTTTTTTGGAAAAAGGTGTCATGAACGTTACTTAATTCATAAAAGAAATAACACAAAAGAAAAAAATGTTCATGCATATGTAAATGTATTCAGTTATAAACATTAATTCACTTTCTTCTTTCCTTCATGGATCTAAACTTTACAGCTGCCAGTATTGTTTCTATATTTTTATTTAATAAGTTGTAGGTGTATTTATTTCACTATAAAAGTGTAAAAAGTTTTTGCTTCGGTCATGAAATGATGATAATGGTGTGCCAGGGCATACATGCATATGACAAATTTAGTTGATTATTCTCACCTGTATGTAGATCATCAGTCGTTTAAAAACCGCCACATCTACACTTTCATGGCAAATAATGCCAACAAACTTAGAATTTGTCAAGTTAGTTTTAATGTCATTTAATACAGTGGCACTCAATGCCTCTAGCACAGACCTGGGCATTCTGCGGCCCGCGGGCCACATCCGGCCCTTTGTGCGTCCCTGTCCGGCCCCCGTGAGGCCAATCATAAATTACAAAATAAATTTTAAAAAGTATCTATGTCGAGTGTGCAATACAACGGTGCTGCTTTTGTTTTGAAAAGCTTTATTTGTATTACTTCCGTGTGGACATATGCACGTGCGTGATTGTGAGTGAATGTGAACAGCTGCAATCACAAATTACAAAATAAAGTTGAAAAAACATCTATGTCGTGCATGCAATACAACTGTGCTGCTTTTATTTTGAAAAGTGTTATTTATGGGCGTATGTCCGTGTGTAACCTGTGAGTGGAGGTGCACAGCGACAAGTGATGCACGGTTTGCACCCGAAACGCTAAAAAGAGAAAAGTTGATGACGAATGCCGTGTTTTCAACAAGACATGGACTGCCAAGCAACGTTCCCTCTAAGGTGCGCGCCTGCGCAATTGCGCACTGCTCAAGCGTCCTCTGCGCACAGCAAATATATGCCGCGCACCAAATCAAATCCCATCTTAATTCTAAACAAAATAAACACATTTATTCTGTGTAATTTTGGAATGCAACTTTGAGTGACAGTGACAACAAGCGGCCCTAACGGTGTTCGTCAACACCGTTCAATTGAACACCGTTCAATTATTGTAACGTCTATCGAGATGCTTCGAGGCCAGGAATTATATCGATCACTTTATTGAGCAAAACTGTTTATATTCGGCCATAACCACACCAAAAACATGAGTAAAACACTTCTATCTAAAAAAACTAGTCATTTTCTGCCGTACAAACCAGGCCAAAACCAACTTGTCATCTGTCACCAACACGCATACCACTAAACCACTGGTGCGTTTATGGCCACACAAAAAGTCAGACAACTCAAACACCACACAAAGTTACACTATGACTCCTCAGCCATACGTGTGCTTATTTTACTGTCATTTATTATTAATGTTAAGTTATTTATATTAATAATGGAATGCTGTTACTAGAAAAAGTTACAGGAATGCACACTTCATCCTATGCTTACATTTCATTGTGCAACATGAGGATGTTAAGGGGAACTAAATGTGACCTCTGAAAGGGGTACAAATGATTTCCAAAGCAGTGCTTTTGGTATAAAGTTAAGTTAGGTTAAATGAAAGTATTATTATTGTTATTAATAATAATAATAATAATAATAATTATTATTATTATTATTTATCTTACGGTATACATCAAAAATAATATTGAGCAAAATTTAATTGAAATATTGTCGATGTGGCCCTCCAGCAGTGCTTGGGTTGCTCATGTGGCCCCTGGTAAAAATTAATTGCCCACCCCTGCTCTAGCATGTCATCTCTGGCTTCGTGATGGCCATAAGCTGTGTGTTCCCCTTTAAGAATGGCGGTATGTGGGGTGAGTGACATGTGTAAGTGAGTGGGCAAGTTAGGAGAGGTAGCGCTAGCATGTTCGGTTGGCTTTGTGGAAAACATAAATAAAGAGTTGTAACAAATCGACGGCCTCCTCATTCCGACCAAAGAGCGGAAGTGTAGGGACCCAAATTGGAGGGTGTTTCTTGGTGCCTGGTGAGGTTGGATATTTCAAAATCAGTGCACCCGGTCGTAAAGGTGTTCTTTTTCTTAGCCTGTTTACATGGCATGCAAAATATCTTTCCATCGTCATAAGTGAGCCATTTGCTGAAAAGTGGCTCCTGAAGCCACTTGTCATTGAAGCTTTGCTTCTTGTGTTTATTGCTCGCCATGATGAAAACAATAACAAGCGGGAGTCCTAATACAGGACATGCAGTATTTGTGATCGACAAAACTTTCGGCGAATCAAAACTTAAGAAATTGTACCGGAAAGTTCATTACTTTGAAGTCGACCAGTAATTAATAGTTAATAATTTGACTCGGCAAATACCGTATTTCCTTGAATAGCCGCCGGGGCGCTAATTAATTTAAAACCTCTTCTCACTTCTGTGTTTACCAAAAGCATGCGGGATGGGCAAGCATGCGCTAATTGTTTTAAAACCTCTTCTCACTCCGGCGCTTACCTTATCATGAAAATCACATTTAATAAAAAAAACATTATGGTCTTACCTTTAGGTATAAATGAGTCCATGTGCAGCTCCTATAGAAGTCTTCCTTATCTTTCTTCAGTTTTAAAAGTCTCTCTGTCTCAATGGAGATCTTCCTTTAAGTATTACCTCCTGCTTCGATTGAAAGTCCAGTTTAGAAAACTGTTTTATTTTAGATATGTAATCCTCCATGGTAAAAGTGCAAGCAAACAATGGCTGCTCACTCTTGCTGCGTGTTGTCTTCTTCTGCAGCACCGGTCTTCTGCAGTACCAGCAGTCGCAAGAAGGATCACTAGCGCCCTCTACCACCAGGAGGCGGAAGTCATTTAATGACTCATATTTGACCCGGCGGAAGTGCCAAACATGCGCTAATTATTTTGCGAAACGAGTTTGACCCGGCTGTAATTCTAGGCAGGCGGATACTATATTCCCGGCGGCAATTCAAGGAAATACGGTACAAACAAAATTAAACACCGGCGGAAAGCGATAATCGGTATAAAAAAAAATTACAATTAAAATCCGCGTCCTGGGGACGCGTGGACTTCCGGAATTTCGCGTCCTTTCTGATTTCAATGTGTAAAAAGACACAAAAAGTCAGTTAACGCCAACACTGATGGACGCCCCTGCTTATTTCAGCAAGACAATGCCAAGCCATGTGTTACAACAGCGTGGCTTCTTAGTAAAAGAGTGCGGGTACTAGATTGGTCTCCCATTGAAAATGTGTGGCGCAATATGAAGTGTAAAATACCACAACAGAGACCCCGGACTGTTGAACAACTTAAGCTGTATATCAAACAAGAATGGGAAAAAATTCCTGAAAAGCTTAAAAAATTGGTCTCCTCAGTTCCCAAACGTATACCGAGTGTTGTTCAGAGGAAAGGCCTTGTAACACAGTGGTAAAAATGCCCCTGTGCCAACTTTTTTGCAATGTATTGCTGCCATTAAATTCTAAGTTAATGTTTTTTTGCAAAAAAAAATTAAGTTTCTCGGTTCGAACATTAAATATCTTGTCTTTACAGTCTATTCAATTAAATATAAGTTGAAAAAGATTTGCGAACCATTGTATTCTGTTTTTATTTACTTGTTTTGGGTTTTGTATATACTGTATACAGTCGCGATCAAAAATGTACATACACTTGTAAAGAACATAATGTCATGGCTGTCTTGAGTTTCCAACACTTTCTACAACTCTTATTTGTTTGTGATAAAGTGATTGGAGCACATACTTGTTTGTCACAAAAAACATTCATGAAGTTTGGTTCTTTTATGAATTTATTATGGGTCTACTGAAAATGTGACCAAATCTGCTTGGTCAAAAGTATACATACAGCAATGTTAATATTTGGTTACATGTCTCTTGGCAAGTTTCACTGCAATAAGGCGCTTTTGGTAGCCATCCACAAGCTTCTGGCAAGCTTCTGGTTGAATTTTTGACCACTCCTCTTGACCAAATTGGTACAGCTCAGCTAAATGTGTTGGTTTTCTGACATGGACTTGTTTCTTCAGCATTGTTTAAGTCAAGACTTTGGGGAGGCCATTCTAAATTGTGGCCAAACAGCTCACACATGGACAAAGATAAGACTGTGCCGTTAGGGGTGCATGTCTGATGCAAGGGCTGTTTAACACCTTTCTTACGTCACGACTCTGGAGACCGATGAGCGTTGTCAGCAGGTTTAATGACATTCAAAAGGGTGAAACTAAAAAGACAAACAATACAGTCAATATATAAATATGTTATGCAAATGTATTCATATATATGCTGTAATGCTACCTTACAAGACATGAGAAGGTAAACAAAGTGAAATTGTACTACGACGCCATCTTAGATGACATCGCAAATTATTGCTAATGAGTATGGCAAAGATCATACATCAAAAATCATAAATTTAGCTCGAAATATTTTATACAAAAACCAAGTTTCAAAGTTCAACTTATGATACATACCGGCGATGCAACCTTAAACAAAGGATATATGCAGTTTTTCTTCGAAAATAACCACCATAAAGTACGTGCTGGAACCGGAGATTTCTCTGCTTGGCTTATGTAACTTCCGGTCAATAAAGTTTGATTCAAAATACACACTTCTCAAAGATGTATTAACTGCCATGACCACATGATGGCGACAAATACACATGTAATAATATTAATTACATAACAAGCTTATTTAAGCACAACACATTTCAACAACAAGAGTTTACAACTTTTAGTTGTAACAGAACACTCCCCGCTTGGCGTGGATAAACGCCACAAAAATAACTGGAAAAAACAAACAAATACCTCTCATTAAATAATCAAAGGTACAATTTCTGAGATGGGTCTGGTCAATACCTTTGTATCATCTGACCTGACTACCCTTAGCTCTACTGAACGGACTTTGCCATCTTTACTTGGGAACACCTGAGTTACACGTGCAAGAGGCCATTCATTTCGGGGAATTTGGCTGTCTTTGAGTATAACGACCGTACCTACGCTCACGTTAAGTTGACTGGAATGCCACTTGCGACGTGGTTGGAGAGTGGGAAGGAACTCCTTCTTCCACCTGTCCCAGAAGGTGTTTGACAGGTGCTGGACTTGGCGCCACTGATGTTTGTAGAGGTCTGACGCTGTAAAGTTGCCAACTGGAGCCTTAAGAGGGGTTACCTTTTGGGTTATAAGAGTGGCCGGAGTCAAAGTGAAAGGGTCACATGGGTCCGATGAAACAGGGACAAGGGGTCTTGCGTTTATAATAGCCGCCACTTCTGCCATAAAGGTGACAAGAACTTCGTGAGTGAGTTTAGTGGTCTTGAGCTGGAAAAACATTGTGTCCAATATTTTCCGGGCAAGTCCAATCATTCTTTCCCATGACCCGCCAAAGTGGGAAGCGTGTGGAGGGTTAAAAGTCCATGTACATCCGTGATCTTTAAGGTAGGTTTGTACAGCTGTGTTGTCTAAATTTGAGGGGATCTTCAGTTCTTTACATGCGCTGACAAAATTGGTACCTCTATCAGAACGAATGCTTTTTACAGGTCCTCTTACTGCCAGAAACCGTCTGAATGCATTAACAAAGCTAGAGGTATCGAGAGACTCTATCACCTCAATGTGAACTGCTCTAATACTCAAGCATGTGAATAAGACAGCCCACCTTTTATTTTGGATGATACTTCCTCTTGTGCGCTGTGAAGACACAATCCATGGGCCAAAAACATCTAAGCCCACATTAGTGAATGGGGGGTCCGTTGTAAGACGGTCTGGAGGGAGGTTCGACATTTTTTGTGTACTCATAGGGGCACGAAGTCTTTTGCAGGTTACGCAATGATAGATGATTGTGCTCACCTTTCTCTTGCCACCTACAATCCACCATCCTGCAGAGCGAACAGCTCCTTCTGTGAAAAGGCGACCTTGGTGTCGGGTCTGCTCGTGGTAGTGCTTAATGAGAAGAGCTGCAATATGGTGTTGGCCAGGAACTATGAGTGGGTTCTTTTCACCTGGGCTCAAGTTTGAATCACAGATGCGACCTCCTACTCTAAGAAGTCCATTTTCATCCAGGTAGGGTTCTTGAGAGGACTGGTTCGGGGTAGTTTATCGTGTTTTTGCACACACTTCAATTCCTTGGCATACACATCCTGTTGTACTGCTTGAATGATTATGTTTTGGGCTTGGTTTGACTCGTCTACAGTGAGTCCTGTCTCACAGTAGTGCCAACCACGGCAGTGATTGATTTTGCTTGGCAGTGATTTGAAGTTATGTATGACGTGTAGTAGTCTCGAAACAGCACGCTTGAGAGACTTCCATGTCGAAAACTTGTTGAATCTGTCAGAGCCAAGTTGTTTGGTTGAGATTGTGGTTTTGAGTGTAGACACCTGTGGTCTGACATCAGAGTCTGTGCAAGGTTCAACAAGTTCAAAAGAGTCATTTGAGGGACTATGATCTTGGAGCATGAAGTCAGGGCCAGTGAGCCAGTTACTAAGGGGTAGCTGGTAAGCAGGAACAGAACGTGTGGCGTGATCTGCTGGGTTCTGGCTGCTCGGTACGTAATGCCATTGGCTTGGTTGAGAAGATTTGCGGATTCTCGTAACACGGTTAGCCACGTAGACATAAAATCTTCTTGTCTCGTTGTGGATATAACCTAGAACTACTTTACTGTCTGTATAGAATGCAGTGTAGTCTATTTCAAAGCCTAATTCGTCAGTGAGAAGATCTGCAAGCTCGACTGCTAACACAGCAGCACTAAGCTCTAATCTTGGTATGGTCTGCTCTGGGCGTGGTGCTAACTTTGCCTTACCTAAAACAAAGCCTACTTCACAGTTCCTAGCTGCATCTGTTACTCTTAAATAGGCCACTGCAGCTATAGCCTTAGTAGATGCGTCCGAAAATACCAACAACTCTTTTTTTGTAGTTGTTGAGGGAGAAATTTCTGTGTATGCTCTGGGAATGGTCAAGTTGGACAGTTCTTTAAGTGAGTCTTTCCACAGGGTCCAGGACTCTTCCATTTCTGAGGGCAATGGTGCATCCCAGTCTCCATTCTCTGCCATAAGTTCACGCAGAATGGACTTTCCCTGCATTGTTACTGGTGCTACAAAGCCTAATGGATCATAAAGGCTGTTTATTGTTGATAAAACACCTCGTCTAGTAAAGGGCTTTATCTCGTCTGACACTCTAAAGGTGAAGCAGTCTTTCTTTAGGTCCCAAAGGAGACCCAGGCTACGTTGCATGGGGACTGAATCAGCTTCAAAGTCCAAGTCCTTTAGGTCTTTGGCATGATCTTGTGAAGGGAATGCTTCGAGTACCTCTTTTCTGTTAGCTGCTATTTTATGCAGTCTTAGATTTGAGTTTGCAAGTGTGTCACGGGTTCTTTGTAATAAGGACACAGCCATTTCAACAGTGGGGAGGGATTTGAGTCCGTCGTCTACGTAGAAGTCGTGTGTGACAAACTGCTTGACATCTGGATCACAATCTGGCTGGTTGCGTAGAACAGACTGATGTAAGCCGTATATGGCCACTGCTGGTGATGGGCTATTCCCAAAGACGTGGACTCTCATCCTATACTCTACAATGTCTTTGGAAATGTCATTGTCACGAAACCACAAAAAACGCAAGTAATTTCTGTCTTGCTCTCGAACATTGAAACAGTAAAACATCTGTTCAATGTCGGCTGTGAAGGCAACAGCTTCCTTTCTGAAGCGTATTAGGACACCTAACAGTGAGTTGTTAAGATCTGGTCCTGTCAACAACACATCATTTAGTGACACATTCTTGTACTTCGCGCTGCTGTCAAAGACGACCCTAATCTGTTTGGGCTTGCGAGGGTGGTAGACACCGAATAGTGGCAAATACCAACATTCCTCTTCGTCTTTCAGTGGAGGGGCAAGCTCTGCATGTTTGTTTTCAAATATTTTGTCCATAAACGTGATGAAATGTTCCTTCATTTCTTCTTTCCTTTCAAAGCTACGAACAAGAGACATTAAGCGGCTCAGGGCATGCGGTCTGTTGTTAGGGAGTTTTTGACGTGGCGACTTGAATGGTAATGGAGCTGTCCAGCTCTTGTCTGTGTCCTTTTGTAGTCCTTCTTCCATTATTTTCAAGAAGGCTTTGTCCTGAATGGAGGGTGCGATGTAATTGTCATGTCTGGTTTGTTTGAACACATTACATCCTAAATGATCAGGTTCACAAGCGCTATCCACAAGTTGAGTGCTGAAGCTGAATGGAACTTGTATCTCACAATGTCTCTCTATTACATTAAATACATTGGGGCATGGCTCAAACATTGTAGGACGCCCCTTCTCAGTTGTATTTGTGAACAGCGTCTTCACAGCGAGAGTTTTGTGGACATCACCTAAACACACGTTTCCTACTATGACCCACCCGAGGTCCAATTTTTGTGCATAGGGTGCATTGTTAGGGCCACTTATCTGTTTACGGACTTTGTGAACTCTAATAGCATCCCGTCCGAGAAGCATGAGTATGGGGGCATTAGAGTCCAGGTCAGGGATAAGGTGAGCTACTGACTTTAGATGACTGTGTTGCATAGCTGCACTGGGTGTGGGAATTTCATCTCTATCGTTTGGGATATTTCTACATTCAATGAGGCTAGGCAATGGGATGTGGACTGAACCATCTATGGCTGCCACTACATATCCTGTAGCTCTCCTGCCCATTGCTTCTTTAGTACCAGCACATGTCCTTAGTGAATAAGGGGAACTAGGGCCACGGTCATTGAACAATTCAAAGAACTCAGGACATACTAACGACCTGTTGCTTTGTTCATCATGGATGGCATAGAGCCTTACTGCTTGTTCAGGATGGCCTGCTGGGTACACTTTAACAAGACTAATTTTAGAGCAGGATCTGCCTGCTTCGTTCACGCCACAAACCTGTGTGCACTTGGACGTGATCTCCTCCGACTTAGCGGAGTCACTCTCCCCGCCATACTCTGCTGCAGGTTCAGTTACTCTAAGCCAGGGTGCTGGTCCTGGGTGAAGAGCAGTGCAGTGTTTTTCATCAAGACACTCAGAGCACTGTATCTTGACCATACAGTTTTTTGCAATGTGTGTAGATGAAGAACAGCATTTGAAGCAAATGTGGTTCTCTTTTAAGAATGCTTTTCGATCATCGAGTGTTTTCATTCGAAATGATCTGCACTTCAAGAGGGGATGAGGTTTCATGTGAATTGGGCAAAGCTTGTCGCTGTCTACAGCTGTGTTTGCCGTTCTTTGTGTATCTAAATTGTAACGGGAGACAACATCAGTTTTGTGCACTGAAATTTCTTTTTGTTTATATGCTCTCCATGGCAGTTTGTCGAGTTTGTGTACGTCAGGGAACGATGTAAAGTTAAAACTGGGGTCATTTCTTGAGTTAGCTTCCTGCGTTACAAAGTCTACAAAAACATTGAATGGTGGGAAGGGGACACGTTGTGTGCGTTTGTATTTAGCTCCTACTGTGATCCACCTTTCTTGCAAATTGAAGGGAAGTTTCTGCACAATTGGATTTAATCCTCTTGCGGTATCCAAAAACGCAAGACCAGGAAGGTCTCCTTCAGCTTTAGCACTCTGCATTTCCATGAGCAGGTCACTAAACTTCCTTAGTTTTGTGTAGTCTTTGGATGTGATTTTGGGGAACATATCAATTATTTTGAAGAGTGTATCCTCAATCACTTCAGCTGAGCCATAACATTGCTCAAGTCTGTCCCACATCATATTGAGACCTTTGGTTGGGTTGTTAATGTGTATGGCTCTAATTTGTTCTACGTGTTCAGAGGATTCTTTGCCAAGCCACTTTAACATCAAGTCCATCTCTTCACTTGTTGTTAGTTCTAATCCATTTATTGCATTTTTAAAGGAACGTTTCCAAGCTCTGAAATTTTGAGGCTTGTCGTTAAATTGCAGTAGTCCTGTTGCTACTATTTCCCGGCGAGCAAAGTATCTAATAAAGTCACTCACATTAGAGTTTTTAGGCTCTTGGCATGAAGGCCGGACATCATGGAAGTTGGATGCTGATACCTGAGTTGACCAACTTGCACTGTCATTGTTTTGGATGTGAGGAGAGGAGGAAATGACTGAGGGGTTTTGGAAGTTTTTAAGATAATTAGGGGGGCCAAAGGGCATTTGTTTAGAGTCACTTTGTTTTGTTGGTTGAAGTAATTGATTGCTACTGAGCTTTGACTTGCTCTGAGGAGCATTTTCACATTGTGATGGCTGTGTAACAACATATTTTCCCTCTTTTACAAATTCAGCTTGGCTGAGGACATATTGCTTTGTACGTTCAGATGTGACAAAAGAACAAGGATTGCTGCGTGCTTCTACCTGTGTGACTACAGCTGTTTCTAATGCCTCTGCTTCAGCAATAGCAGATGCAACATCTTTTTCATGTTGAAGAAATTCAATAGATGCCTCTATTTTAGCTTTTTCTACTTTTAAGTCCATTTCTTTTGCTGCAAAACCGAGGCGGGCTTTGGCTGCCTCAGCTTTTGCTCTTGCCCTAGCTGCTGCGGAACCTGTGGAGGAGTTCGTCGAAGCCTCGGACCGGGTCTTTAAAGATGGCGCCTTGCTGGACATGGTGGGGTGGACTAGATGATGACTGCTGAATCACTGCTGTATGCCGTCTGCGTTGTAGCGTTGTGGCGTAGTAGTGGTCAGCTTCACTCTAGCGTGCGACGACTGCGTTACCTCTGTCTGTTTAGATGCCGCCGTTTCACTGTGCCGCTAGGGGTGCATGTCTGATGCAAGGGCTGTTTAACACCTTTCTTACGTCACGACTCTGGAGACCGATGAGCGTTGTCAGCAGGTTTAATGACATTCAAAAGGGTGAAACTAAAAAGACAAACAATACAGTCAATATATAAATATGTTATGCAAATGTATTCATATATATGCTGTAATGCTACCTTACAAGACATGAGAAGGTAAACAAAGTGAAATTGTACTACGACGCCATCTTAGATGACATCGCAAATTATTGCTAATGAGTATGGCAAAGATCATACATCAAAAATCATAAATTTAGCTCGAAATATTTTATACAAAAACCAAGTTTCAAAGTTCAACTTATGATACATACCGGCGATGCAACCTTAAACAAAGGATATATGCAGTTTTTCTTCGAAAATAACCACCATAAAGTACATGCTGGAACCGGAGATTTCTCTGCTTGGCTTATGTAACTTCCGGTCAATAAAGTTTGATTCAAAATACACACTTCTCAAAGATGTATTAACTGCCATGACCACATGATGGCGACAAATACACATGTAATAATATTAATTACATAACAAGCTTATTTAAGCACAACACATTTCAACAACAAGAGTTTACAACTTTTAGTTGTAACAGAACAAAGACCTTCTGGAGGAAAGTTCTGTGGTCAGATGAAACAAAAATTGAGCTGTTTGTCCACAATACCCAGCAATATGTTTGGAGGAAAAAAGGTGAGGCCTTTAATCACAGGAACACCATTCCCTCCGTCAAGCATGGTGGTGGTAGTATTATTGCCTGGGCCTGTTTTGCTGCTAATAGAACTCGTGCTTTAAATGGGACAATGAAAAAGGAGGATTACCTCCAAATTCTTCAGGACAACCTAAAATCATCAGCCCGGAGGTTGGGTCTTGGGCGCAGTTGAGTGTTCTAACAGGACAATGACCCCAAACACATGTCAAAAGTGGTAAAGGAATGGCTAAATCAGGCTAGAATGAAGGTTTTAGAATGGCCTTCTCAAAGTCCTGACTTAAACGTGTGGACAATGCTGAAGAAACAAGTCCATGTCAGAAAACAAACACACTTAGCTGAACTGCACCAATTTTGTCAAAAAGAGTGGTCAAAAATTCAACCAGAAGCTTGCCAGAAGCTTGTGGATGGCTACCAAAAGTGCCTTATGCAGTGAAACTTGCCAAGAGACATGCAACCAAATACTAACATTGCTGTATGTGTAGACTTTTGACCCAGCAGATTTGGTCACATTTTCAGTAGACCCATAATAAATTCATAAGAGAACCAAACTTCATGAATGTTTTTTGTGACCAACAAGTATGTGCTCCAATCACTCTATCACAAAAAAATAAGAGTTGTAGAAATTTTTGGGAACTCAAGACAGCCATGACATTATGTTCGATACTTTTTGATATTTTTCCAAATAAAGTGAACAATGAAAACATTTCAATTTCGGCTTTATTTTAACAGAAAATCTTACAAACGTGTTTCCTATTGCAGAACAATTTTAGAAGGTTAAAATATAAATTAAAGGGCATTAAACACATTAGGCTTTTCTTGTTCCACTCAAAGAACAATTTTCCATATTTCATAAAGTCTGTCATAATTAAGGATTAGGTTAGAATATAATAAAAAAGCTTAATTAACATTATATTAAATACTTAATGATTTATGGTTGCCAATCCTGGTCAGTGCTTTAAGAAAAATACAATTATTAGTAAGTACTAAAAACAAAGCTATGGATAAATGTGCCCAGTAGCAGGTAAAATACACATTTGTTAAAGATATAACACAAATTGTAGCAATGTGTTACCAAATTCAGTCATTTTACTCGCACTAGTTGACGTTAGATGGGTGGTCTTAACTCTGCTAATATTTGGCATCAATCCAAGCAGCTGTGTGCGTGACTACTTATCTCCATGTTATGTATCTACATGTTGTATATCTACATGTTATTTATCTACATGTGTACAGCAGGGGAGCTGGTTAAATTATGAGAGTAGCATACAGTATGTGTGTTTAAGAGAATGTCATCGTGTTGTGCGAGTGAGTGGGCGAGTAAAGAGAGGGGGAGGTAGAGTCCTGCAAAACTAATAATAAAGTCACAAATCGGCGCCCCGAAATTTTGACCAGAAAGCGGCGCTTAGCAGACCCATTGTAAAGTGAAGGGTTACCCCCGACGAAAACATTGACCCTGCCCTGTGCTCCTTGACGACAGTCTGCACTGGAGCCAAACAGCAGGACAGGTGTAAAAACTACATTATTACCTGTCACTCTTTATAACTTCTCGTGCAGATCTGAATGTTCATTATTTAAATGTTTACCTAAGTTTGAAGCAAATTTGGTTGTACTAATCGCCACATTTGGCGAGGCATGCTTTAAAGCAACACTTGAAGCGCAGCGCTTCCTTGTTTTAATTTTTTATGTGTATATGTATATACACATATCTATATATATATATATCTATATATACTGTATATATAGATAGATATAGATATATAGATATGTTTATATGTATATACACACACACATATATACATATATATATAAATATATATATATATATATATATATATATATATATATATATATATATATATATATATATATATATATATATATATATATATATATATATATATATATATATATATATATATATATATGTATATTAGGGTTGTACGGTATACCGGTACTAATAAAGTACCGCCATACTAATTGATTGAAATCGATATATATACTATGTGTGTATACAGTACGTGTGTATATACATATGTATGTGTGTATATACAGTACATGTGTGTATACATATGTATGTATCTATATATATTAGGGCTGTGAATCTTTGGGTGTTCCACGATAGGATTCAATATCGATTCTTGGGGTCACGATTTGATTCAAAAGCGATTTTTTTTTTTCAATTCAACATGATTCTCGATTCAAAAACGATTTTTTTCCCGATTCAAAACGATTCTCTATTCATTCAATACATAGGATTTCAGCAGGATCTACTCCAGTCTGCTGACATGCAAGCAGAGTAGTAGATTTTTGTAAAAAGCTTCTATAATTGTAAAGGACGATGTTTTATCAACTGATTGCAATAATGTAAATTTGTTTTAACTATTAAATGAACCAAAAATATGACTTATTTTATCTTTTTGAAAATATTGGACACAGTGTGTTGTCAAGCTTATGAGATGCGATGCAAGTGTAAGCCACTGTGACACTATTGTTCTTTTTTTTTTATAAATGTCTAATGATAATGTCAATGAGGGATTTTTAATCACTGCTATGTTGAAATTGTAACTAATATTGATACTGTTGTTGATAATATTCATTTTTGTTTCACTACTTTTGGTTTGTTCTGTGTCGTGTTTTTGTCTCCTCTCAATTGCTCTGTTTTTTGCACTTCTGAGTGATTTTGGGTCGGGTTTGGTTTTGGAATTGGATTGAATTGAATTGTTATGGTATTGCTGTGTATTGTTTTGTTGAATTGATTAATAAAAAAAAAAAATTTAAAAATAAAAAAAAAAACGATTTTTTTAAAAATGAGAATCGATTCTGAATCGCACAACGTGAGGATCGCGATTCGAATTCGAATCGATTTTTTCCCACACCCCTAATATATATATATATATATATATATATATATATATATATATATATATATATATATATATATATATATATATATATATATATATATATATATATATATATATATATATATATATATATATATATATATATATATATATATATGTATGTATACCGGTATATAACATTTTATCAAACACATTTTTATCGATTGTGTCTGTCGTGAGATATATTGAAATCTTCTATCAACCCAGCCTTAATAAAATAAGATTTTTTATTTTAACATTTAAAATTCAGCTGTACTGTTCAGTTGGTATAGCTTGAATTCTTAAGCTTCTGAGTCTCATTTGCATGTACAGTATAGTATAGTAGACTTTGCATGCAGTTGCAATTCGAAGACATTAGATGGCAGTAGTTTTCTAGGCTACGGTGTGTTGCCTAGCTATGGAGTAGTATTTGCCATTAAACTGAATCTAGTCTTTTGCTGTGCCCTTAACTGTTTACACTGAAAGTATTATACTTATTACACAATGTGCATATTAGTTGTACTTGTTATTACCAAGTTTGGAGGTGTTGAAATCTCCTCGTAAAATCACCAATGCTAATCAGTACCGTGTCAATGGCAAATCCAATATAAATTAGCATGGAGCTAGTGAATTTTGAAAAGTAGAGAGCCTTAAAAGTGTTTTGTTTTTTTGTTTTGTTTTAACATGTCCTCTCCAGCCAGTCAAGCAAATCATAAAGTTTGAGTGTTTTTTATCACGCATCCTGGCTTTGTTGGTATAGAAAATTTCAACATTGAGTCTGCTCTAAGTCTGTAACCGGACATGACGTCACAAGCAACAATTGTATCAAGTATGGCATTGTTTGATATTATGTGAATTACGGATGTAACAATATGAACATTTTATATCACGGTTATCATTATAATCTTGTTATTGTTAAATATGCTCAAAAAGTATTTATACCCAAACTGGTATCTTCTGACCAAGTTTTTAATAAAATAGATACAACAGATAAATTATATTATTATTATTATTATGTATTATTTCTGGCGGGCCTTGTGGTGTCCTACTCTGTTCAGCAGTCTTTAAAAGCACGTTAAAACAGCTACGTCTCTTTTCCTCTAATTATGGAATGATCACGCTGTTCAAAGAGAGCACTGTTTGTAGGTTGCTCGGACAGCAATGTGTTTAGATTGCAGTATGTCGTTACCTAATGGGGAAATACGTTAATGTTTCTTGTTTTCATGTTAGCATTCAAGCGAGCCAGCTGGCACCAGTCAGTCAGTGAGTTTATCAAACTGCAGTTATCAATAAAAAAAATTTAAATTGAATCTGTTATTACTAACAATTGGGAATTTTACCGCAGTTATCATTAATACCGTTTATTGTTACATCCCTAATGTGAATAAATACCCAATAGTACCAACAAAATTTGGTCAGTGCATATGTTATGTTGTTCTGTAGGGTTTTGTTTGGTATCCTAAACTATAAGTAGGTTTTGTATGTTTACCTGGTGTATCCCAAAGTCCCTAAAAACATTTAAATAGAACATGATCCAATTTTGGTTACTGTTTAACAGCACTCTGATATTATTTTCTCCTCATATAGAGAAGAAGAAGAATGAATTTTGTCAGGAGCAAAGTCTTCAGGCAAGGGACCTTCGCTTTTTGCACAGTACCAGCCTTGCCACGAGAAACAACTGCATTATTATCAGAATGGAGGTATGCTATTTGTTTCAGATGAATTAGACAACAACACATCTTAAAAAAACACCTGTTTGTTAGTTATTTTTTGTAGAACACTTCAATTAATGTCTATTGTAATAGCACGCCTGTAAATTATATGATTGGTGGTAGCATACGTCAGTCAAGTGAAGGGGAAACAAAGAAGCAAGCCTCATTCTGAGCATCAACTTTTCCATTTAAAAAGACAGTTTTAAACACAAACATGTTATAAAATGATATCAAAGGAGCCCAAGGTGTACATTTTTGCTGCTGTTGAATCATCTTCACAGTGTGCGAGGACATTCTTTATCATCTGCCACTGTGATATATGTCCCTAAAGCGCTTTGGGAGACACTGTAGTAGAAATAACAAGAGTCCTCCCTGCTAATCATTTTGCAAGGTGCCGAAATATCCTCTTTGCTCTGCACTTTTGTCAAGATTAGGTAGGTACACTCATCCTTGCACCTGATCATGAAATAACACGCTGAGCATTAATAGAAAAAAACACTATGCACAGTCATTATAACGGCTCAGTCGTTCTCACCTGTCTTTTAGGGGCCCTGTTCCGAATGCCCGGCACTCCACACACTTGGCATGCTGCTGGCACAAACCTAAACATGCAGGGCAACTCTCGCACAGTGGGCCCGCGTAGGGTGTGTCACACTTACACCTTCCGCACATACACAACCCTCTACCATTACACAGCTGCTGGTTTGGTGCCATGCACAAAGC
Source organism: Entelurus aequoreus (assembly GCF_033978785.1). Lineage (NCBI taxonomy): Eukaryota > Metazoa > Chordata > Actinopteri > Syngnathiformes > Syngnathidae > Entelurus > Entelurus aequoreus. The sequence continues at coordinate 42,766,918 of NC_084741.1, read as the reverse complement.
AGTATCCATGGAACAGCTGCAGTCCTCATTTGTCCAGTCTTGGTCGCAAATGCACCTTCCACATTCGCACTTGCCGTGACCCCCACATATTCTGTGGAGGGAATTTTAAAAAATGAAAACATGTCCTTGTATAAAGATGCAGAATTTCAGGTAACGGCGTATTGTCGTTATACACCTGTTGTTTTGATATGGGCAATCAAAGTTGCTGCACTGGCAAAACTCCCCGGAGTATCTTTCTTCTGGGTTTTCTCTGCTATTACATTGACAGAAGCCATAAACGCATGCTCCCCTACCGCTGCACAATGGGGCGTTTGGTCCTGAGCGACAGAAGTTGTCATCTCTGTAAAAGCTTGATTCAATGTCGACATGGCATTGATGTCCAATATAAGGTGGGTAGCATTCACAAGAGCCGCACACCAGAGCTCCGTGGCTGCTGCAGGCTGGACTGTTTTCCTCACGGGTTCTTGCACAGTCGCACTCACCTGGAGGAAATCAGCATGATTTTAGTGTTTGTTGGAAGGACTGCCTCATTTTTTTCTTTGCTGTTACTCACACTCCACATTTATCACCAACTTGACATTTTGCGGAAAGCCTCTTGGTGCAAGGTGGACAGACCATGGTCCTCTCCTGTTCTGATTTAAGTCACCAATCATTGTGGAGCAATGGGCAGACCCCACTTTTACCTGAGCACATTATTATTATATTGAGTGTTTCCTTTATATGATCTATTTGTATTATTAATTCTGACCTCCACGAGCATGTTTCCATTTATGATGCTGCTGAACGTGATGTTGAATGCAGCCGGCATGGGACTAGTGTCCATATTCAGCTCTGTGATTGTATGGTCTTTCGGCATGGTGATGGAAAGAGGGAACGACTGGCTCACGCCAGGCCTCAAGTGGAGGGTCACCTCCTGGGGCTGCAGGTACAGCGTCTCTGCTGTTGGCTGAGTGCTACAAATAACGTAATAAGTTGAATGTTGTAATTCAAAAAGGGAAACAAATACGCTTCAAATGTTGGCATGATGGCACTTATGGCCATAAGTGCCATCATGTGACTGCAGCAAACAATACAAGACTTCAACATAGAAAGTTTTTGGTTTTTCATTTAAGGGCTGTATTTAAGCTTTTAAAATGTTGTTTCTGACCCCATTTTGGTCTTGCCTTTAATATTAACACGAGTCAGTCAGATGTGGCTCTTTTTGCCTGTCAGCCTTTAATCAAATATTCAGCTTAATAGTTTGTGGCTAAAACCCTTTTGAAAACTAATTGGCAATTAACATGTCCTCCATGAAATAGTCAAAAGGTGTCATCATGAAGGTAAGAAGTATTTAATTTATTATTGGTTCGGTTCAGTATAAAAAATGTTATTAGGAAGAATATATTTAGACTTGTTATACTCAAACATTGTTTGTCTTAAAGATGAACACATTTAGTTTGTCTTCAGTGTTAAAAAATATCATATAGCTCTTACGGAAGTACATTTAAACAGGACAGCAGTCTCAACTCTCTTTTTTTTTAACAGCTTCAAGTCGTCTCCTTACTCGTCAAGCTCGGAACAACAGCACACTTCCCCCCTTTGCAATAACAGAACTGTGTGCAACATCCGGTCTGACTGTGCTAACAAAATAAAGATTTCAAAAAGTACCTTACACAAGCATAATGTACTTAAAGCACTTATTGATACATTTACAAAATTACTATGCTTTGACTTAAAATACTGGTCAAAATGGTCCAAAGATGTATTGCACCAATAAATGTGAGGATTTTTGCATTTAATAAATAAACATTTTACTATATTAAATTAAATATATGACACAAAATTACACACTCTAAGGTGGTAAAATAAGCGTATATTGTAAAAAACGGAATTCAGAAAAACTGAATTGTATTGTTTTTTATATTGCTATTGCCGTTATTTAAATGTATTGTTATGACTATTATTATTATTATTTTACTTGTTGTGGTTTATTCGTCACTAGTTGCTCTTTTAAACTATATTCAAAGTTTAAGTTTTGGTGGTAAAAAAATACTCATGTTTTCAAACTAATGAATAATCTTGTTATTAATCGTGATTACAATATCTATCAAAATGATCTTGATTACCATTTGTGCCATAATCGTCCAGTCCTACTCTAAAGAATTACATAGTGGCCCTGTTTCATCTCATTTGTGTAAGTGTGTGTGTTTTGTGAAGCCGCATCAGAAGTTCACCAAAATAAGACAAGAAATACCTCCTGAATAATCATAGCAATTATTGCGATGTATTGGTAATTTAAAAGGAAACTGCAGTTTTTTGGGAATTTTGCCTATTGTTCACAATCCTCATGAGATACAATAACACATATGTGTTTTTTTGGGGGGGTTTGCATTTTAACTTGTGGTCATCAGCTCGTTCCCTCGATGGCCAGCAACGCAACTAATGAGAGCTATCCATTCTGCCTCTAAATCACTCTAAAAGCCACCAGCAATACTTCATTTGCATTCTATAACCTGTATAATAACCAAGCTGTAATGACATTATTTGAAGAGCGAACATTGAGGAACTGTTCTCTAGCGTAGGAACACATTACCTCGCTCACAGAGACACTCAATGCACCGGCAAGTGATAAGCTCGCTACGGCAAGAGGAAATGTTGTAGTTTCTGCGCCAGCAGCAGAATAGCTTTTGAGTTTTTAATGCACAACACGATGCAATAGGACACCTCTCTGTACTGACTGAAACACATGAATAACCATATTACAGCATCTGTAAAGTATTAGCCCACATTTCATGTTTTGTTTGTAAACAGCTAGCTCGGCGTATGTAGTTGTACTAACAAGCATGAAGTGCTACATGTACTCGATGGACAATTGTCTGTTTGGTCAAGCTGGCAGAGGACATTTCCAGTAGAATTTGGGAAGGTGGAAAAAAGTTTGTCCCAATGCAGGGTTTGTTAGCAGTTATGAATAGTTTGTCTTTCAGTGTGATTCAGTTTCTTTGAGCAGTGTCCCCCTCGCCGGATACATGAAGCATCATAATAACATTTTGTGCCACTCAGTGCAGCAGAAGAACTCCATTTTGTCGGCATAGCTTAGCCCCAAGCTCCACATTTACACCACAAAGACAGGACCGTCTTGACTCACTCTCAACTGACGACGCTTGTCTGGTTCAGCCTTTCACCCTCTCTTTGTGCTCGCTCAGCTTCTATAACGAGTAGTTCATCCTCCTTATACTCAGGTTCCAATAGATAAGGTTGTGAATCCTCATTGCTACAAAAATAGCCATCTATTATGAAGTCTGCCATGATTAGCAAACACAGGTTTTTTTTGCCAGAAGTAGTGAGTACGTTGCTATGAGAAGCAGGAAGTGTATTGCTATGCGCACTGAAACAAAAAAAGTCCCGATAATGCTTAAAATGACCCAAATGCCGTAAATGTTGTACATATTACATATTATTGTGAATGTTTCTGTTACTAAATTATATATATATATATATGCCTACAGCAGGTATATACAATGTTGATGTAGGTTTTTGAAAATGGGGCTTAAGGTAGCACATGACACTCCCATTAGCTACATCTTACAAGCGTGTTTTTTATCTTAAGAATGCAAAAATAAATAAATGGATATGTGTTCTTGTCGCCAAAAAAGTGCAGTTCCCCTTTAAGTGTCTCTGTGCTATGTTGCCCAGTACAATACGGCTTGGTAATGATAACACTCTTTTTGTTTTGTTTTACTTGACCCCTCAATCTTCCCACTCCACTATGCCCAATTCCCGAAAACAGATCTCGCTTGTCTACTTCATCAATATATGTCCCCGTTAGCAAAGGAACACAGCACACAGTTTGTCTCTATTGCAATCTTACCTGCTATCATTTCTGGTAACTTGAACGCTGCCCTGAGGATTATACATGAAATGTGTGGTACAGCCTGCACTCCTTAGCCCCTTCACGGTGTGACAGCGACGCTTCAAACCAGGGGCGGTGCACCAAGCAAACTGCGGATCCGACTGGATGCAGTCGTTACAGTTGGACGCAGGCTTGAGAAATGTTTCATCTTCAGCCCAGCTGGGTAACAGTAGAGGCAACAGCAGCAACAAGAGACGCATGGCCTTCAAAGCCATCTTGCAGTCAACAATAAAATGAAGCAAAGCATCACTTGTGAGCAGAATATCACTATTCAGCATTAAAAACTATTTTTAGTCTGCATACCCATGTGACTATTCATGATGCTTTTGTCCTATCTGACTGTATTCTTGTTCCTCAGAAGGAATCACACAAAGTCAAGAATAACAAAATACAGTAGTACCTCAACTTACAAGCTGAAATGGTTCTGTGACAGAGCTCTTAACTAAACATTTGTATCTTAAATCACTAGTGTTTACCATTGAAATTGGTGCTTGGCCCTCCCAACACAGCACAATATTAACATGTAACATGCCTTTTAAATAGAAACACACTTTTACATAGGAAATATTGTACAAAAACAATACAATAGAATGTACTAACTTACCTTGGTTACTGAAAGCTTTCTCTTCTTTTATCAAAATAAAGTTAGATTTTTATGACTAAATGATTCAGTGACTCCAGTGACATTGGCTTGGAATGAGATTTGTGCTAAAATGTTGCTCAGTCACTGTTTTTATTTCCAAACCAGACCCTTCTAACCCTTCTATTGATATAGCCTTTCACTCCAAATATTTACATGACAGAGTAGACCCTTAGACCATAAGTCCAGAAATATTAACAAACATTGTCACTAAAGGAACAATACAGTCAATAAACACAAGTGTGGTGTCTCACTGTACAATTTACCCTTCCTTCATTTCTCCACAGTCATTGAAAGCCATCATAACCCCACTTTGCCTTTTGGTTTTGGATTTTCGTGGTCTGGGTTTGGAACACTGGCTTGTGCTGGAGCTCGCCTCACAGCTTGCTTCACAGACTCACTCGCTGCCTTTTGAGTTCAGGGCTCTGGAGGCCATTCTGCAACACAGGGTCAGGACAACTTTGTTGCAGTCAATTTGTTCTTATGTAATGAGGCAAAATCACACTTCTACCAAACAGGTAAACAATCTCCAAACCCGATTGAATGAAGTTGAACCAGTGATATTGGACATTTTGGAATCTCTGGTGGATCCGAAAATCTTATCTGCCGATAGAAGTAAACTACACATACTGCTGCAGAACAGTAAGAGGTAACAAAACATCAAGAACACAAATGTGTGACCTATTCCGTGCTATTTATTTTCGATTGCCCTAGTGTGTGAATGTGAGTGTGAATGTTGTTTGTATATCTGTGTTGGCCCTGCAGCTGAGATAGGCTCCAGCACCCCTCGCAACCCCGAGAGGGACAAGCGGTACAAAATGGATGGATGCTTTTGAAATATTGGACTATTAAAAGCGAGAATACAGCTCTGGCATGGCTTTGAAGGGGAACTGCACTTTTTAAAAAGTTTGCCTGTCATTCACAATCTTTATGTGAGACAAGCAAACATATGTTTTTCTTTTTTTATGCATTCTAACTCGTAAATAAACGCTAGCTAAAATCAGCTAACAATGGAGGTAATTGGATTGGCTCTATTCTGCCTATAAAGCGCTCTAAAAACATCCAAAACCTCTATCAACGTTTTCTATACATGCTGTAAGTATATAGGCACATTCATAATAACATGTAATATTTACATATTTTTGTCATTTTAAGAATGCGGCGGCGTATTAATTTCACTGACACATCACAACTTTTGCGTTTTCCTTCAACAACAACAGCAACAATAGTACTCATGGCTGACATGAGAGACAACAAAGACTACTTTAAGACATATAATGATTCGAAACCTTATATTTTTGAGCCTGAAAATGGAGGATGGGCTACAAGTTTTAGAAATTGTGCTAAACATATCCAGCTTTAGTGAAATACTAAGCATCATGTAGCAGTAGTGCTAAAAGCTGAACAAGAAATACAAGGTATGAACATAATAAAACAATCGCTTACTGTATATTGTCTGCTCTCACTGGGATGCCGACTAATGGGAAGTTCATATCTTCCCGTTTAGATGAAGAATTATACATAATCCTCCCACAGGTTAAAAACAAAAAAAAAGTGGCTGCAAACAAGCGTTTTTCCGTGTCTTTCTCGCCATCTCCGGGTCAAAGTTGACCAACTTCTCAGTTTATGGCCATAATTTGTAATCTAGAATTAACTTTTACTATTTCAGAGGCGATGCAGCAGTTCACTGGCTCAGTATGTCATTAGCTGCATAAGCTGGTTAGCTCTTTGATCAAGGCGCCGCTAAAAGTTAGATAGATAGATAAATAGTACTTTATTGATTCCTTCAGGAGAGTTCCATCAGGACTATTAAAATTCCAGCAGCAGTGTACAGAATTGAGATATAATTGAAAAAGTAAATAATAAATAATAATAAAAGTAGTTTGTCTACGTTTGCGCTTGTAATAACAATAACGCTAATATTTGGTTAATATTCAGGTCATGAGATGTAAATGGGGTATTGTTGACGGTTTTGGGTGGGGTTTTTTTCCCCAGAGTTTCAAATATGCAATCGAGTACTACCATTAGCTGCATTGTTAGCCACCTCGTACTTTGTGTATTTTACGAATCAGAATGCATAAAAAAAAGAAACGTGCATGTGTTCTCGTGTTACGTGGGGATTTTGAATGATAGGCAAAATAAATAAAATAAAAAGTTCAGTTCCCCTTTAAGAAACTAATGAGAATTTAATTGTGGTCACCTTTAACCTTTGGGCACGCCTAGGACCCCAAAAAAAGCATTGCATGTGTTCCTTATGTGACATGATTATTCAGTTTGATGTGCCGAGTGAAAAACAAGAAAATATTGTTTTGGTGTAATTTCACCCCTTAACCACCAGATAGCACCAGAAAACAATGAGCGTCTTTCTCAGAGCTTTGATAAGAATAAATGAGTTAAACTGCCATTAAACCCCAAAAATGTAATGAAAATGACCTTAAGCAGTTATATACATCATGTCAGATATATATAAAAGACTTGTTTGAGCTCAATAAACTTAAACAAGTCCTTCCTGTCTTCTCTCTCATTCTAGCTCAGTGGGCACTGCAAAAATAGAATTTTTTTGTGTATAATTGTCTACTGTTTCAAAATCGATGTTGTCATGAATTATTGACCTATTCAAGGCTGTAATTACCCACCCTCAAATATTCCACTCTGCAACTTCTTCTTTTTTTAAATATTGCATTTTCCCCATTATTAAAGGCCTACTGAAACCCACTACTACCGACCACGCAGTCTGATAGTTTATATATCAATGATGAAATCTTCACATTGCAACACATGCCAATACGGCCGTGTTAGATTAGTAAAGCGCAATTTTAAATTTCCCGCGGAATATCCTGCTGAAAACGTCTCGGTATGATGACGTTTGCGCGTGACGTTACGGATTGTAGCGGACATTTTGGGACACCATTGTGGCCAGCTATTAAGTTGTCTGTTTTCATCGCAAAATTCCACAGTATTCTGGACATCTGTGTTGGTGAATCTTTTGCAATTTGTTTAATGAACAATGGAGATAGCAAAGAAGAAAGCTGTAGGTGGGAAGCGGTGTATTAGCGAGCGGCTGCAGCAACACAAACACGTAGCGGCTACGTCGTAGCTGGTGTTTCATTGTTTACATTCCCGAACGATGACAGTCAAGCTTTACCATTGGCCTGTGGAGAACTGGGACAACAGAGACTCTTACCAGGAGGACTTTGAGTTGGATACGCATGCTTGTGGAGATGGGACAACAGAGACTCTTACCAGGAGGATTTTGAGTTGGATACGCGGTACCGAGAGTACGCAGCTGCGGCTTCCAAACATTTGATCGCTTGCCCGTACGTGCGTGCTGCTATGTGCATGTCACGTACGTAACTTTGGGGAAATATATGTGCTGTATGAACTTTGCGGAGGTGAACGGTACTTTGGGCTGTGGGATTGAGTGTGTTGCGCGGGTGTTTGATTTGTATTGGCGGGTTATATGGACGGGAGGGGGGAGGTGTTTGTTATGCGGGATTAATTTGTGGCATATTAAATATAAGCCTCGTTGTGTTGTGGCTAATAGAGTATATATATGTCTTGTGTTTATTTACTGTTTTAGTCATTCCCAGCTGAATATCCCACCCGCCTCTCACAGCATCTTCCCTATCTGAATCGCTTCCACTGCCCTCTAGTCCTTCACTTTCACTTTCCTCATCCACGAATCTTTCATCCTCGCTCAAATTAATGGGGTAATCGTCGCTTTCTCGGTCCGAATCGCTCTCGCTGCTTATGGCCATGATTGTAAACAATGTGCAGATGTGAGGAGCTCCACAACCTGTGACGTCACGCTACTTCCGGTACAGGCAAGGCTTTTTTATCAGCGACCAAAAGTTGCGACCTTTATCGTCGATGTTCTCTACTAAATCCTTTCAGCAAAAATATGGCAATATCGCGAAATGATCAAGTATGACACATAGAATGGATTTGCTATCCCCGTTTAAATAAGAAAATCTCATTTCAGTAGGCCTTTAAAATAACTGTTAATTTTTTACAAAAAAGCCATAAACCATAAAAAATAAAAATATAAATATCAACAATCGATCTGAAGTCTTGAAAATAGGGAAACAAAATATTTTGTTGCTGACTTATAACACTTCATTTTGTAAGTCAATCTTAAGGTTGCACAACAGTTAAGTGAGATTTTCTGTGGTTCTGCTTGTAAACTGAGCAATTTTTTATTGACATAATAAACACAATATTTGTCTCCTACACCCTCTCCTTTTGTGTCAAAACTCTTACAGTTTATCCGAGTTAGAGACGGACATTAAGGTGTTCAAGGATTCTTTGTTGAAGATTTTGGATGAAGATGAAATCATTGAAGAACTATGTCTTACCAAGTGGACAGACCCGAGAGTTTTGTATGTCACACACAGACACACACACCCACACACCGTTTTGTATTTCTTTCTAATTACATTAATTTAGAAATCTTTAATCATAGAAGTTACCAGGATATTTTGCATTAATATCTATACAACAACTTATTCATTTGCCACTTTCTTGTGTCAGAAATTAAAATTCACTCCTATGTATATGTCATTCTATTACTCTTTTTTTTTTTAACAATTTTATTTAATGCTCGGACTGCAGTGAGTTACCTGTGTTGATGCATGATTTATATATTCCATGGCAGAATTGGTACTATGACATGTCAGATGTCATAAAATCACATACAGTACGATTCAATTATTTTCAGTCATAATTCCCCTGATGACGGAATTGCCCAAGCCCCCCTGAATTGTATTACTTTTGAGAATGTTATATTTATTCACCTATACAACGCACTGTTACGAGGACTAATTTTTTATTTTCATTCCTGTCACAAACTAATCCATCTTTTAGACTTTGTTAGCTCTGTACACATGGTCCTGTGTACTTACTATTTCTACTAGGTAGCCTAGTGATAAGATTGAGCACTGCTTCCACCGAGCTACAGAGTTGTGTAACGTTCCAACCTCATTATTAGAGTGTAGACACACATAATGAAAATCTCCCCTGCAGCTCGCGACCCCACTGACACCCACTATTTGAGAAACACCGGAATATTATAAGTTTTTTGGGTACCTTTTGCAACCAATTTTGGTCAGTGCCTGTGAGGTTCATAAAGCAAATATTGTTTGTTGTTTAATAATATTTACGGTCCTTATTTGAGTCAAATTGTATCTTTCTAGTGAGGAGAGCAGTTTGGGGATTGACCATGCAGAGGAGATGGAACTTTTGTTGGATAATTACTACATGCAGGTAACCGTAAAGCCTGTAGAAAGCAACATGGTGACAATAATACTTACCAGTCAAGTTATACCAGTAAAGACAATTTACAGTTTCATCAACACTGATAATGTAACAAATAACTGTTTTTGAGGTGTATGGCAATGATGCTGCTTGTTCATACTTATGTATGTTGTCCCTGCAGGCTGAGGAGCTGGGGAACAAGGCCAGAGAGCTGAAAGGCCTGATAGACGACTCAGAGAGTGTCATCTTTATAAATCTGGACAGGTACAGTCCACTCTTATAAATGATTATTGAAAATCCAACACTGTGTGTTCTGGGACATGGTTTGACTTGTAAGTTGTTTGAATTTCAAAAAACAGCAAACTGACATAATAAAATAAATCACTCTCACTGTAATGCCGACTGATGGGATGTTTACATCTTCCTGTTCAGATGAATAATTAATCATAATCCCCATGCAGGGTTTAATTTAAAAAATGGTCTGTTTTTGCACTTATAATAACTCAAACTAGGCTAATATTCAGGTCATGAGATGTAAATTGAGTTTTGTTGGTGTTTTTTGTATGTTTTTAGATGGCTTTATGGGCGCAATAGAGTACTCCCATTAGCTACATTGTTAACCATCTCGTACTTGCAATATTTTACGAATTAAAATGCATTAAAAAAAATAAAAACATGTTCTTGTTTTACATAAGATTTTTGAAATTCCAAAAAAGTGCAATTCTCCCTTCTTACGTCATGTTAATGCTACTTATATTAGCAAACATTCTTCTAGCTACATTATATTTATGCTGGTATTATTGCTATCATTATTAAATATCATACCAGTATAAGAAATGTTAACTACTGTGTAATTTAAAAAAAGCATTAGCTTTGTGCTTTTTAATGTATTTTATGTCCTTTGTGTTATTTAATGTTTTCCTCTTGTTTTCATACGTTTTTACCTTATTTTGGGGGACTTTTGTATCTGTACTGCAGCCCCATAATTTCCATATTGTGGTATAATTAAAGTCCATCATGTCCTATCCCAGGGGTCGGCAACCCGCGGCTCCGGAGCCGCATGCGGCTCTTTGACCACTCTGATGCGGCTCAGCTGCATACTTGCCGACCCTCCCGGTTTTCCAACGACCCCCCCGATTTTCCCAGCAGACTGCCTCTCCTAGAAATCTCCCAGGGTAAATATTATCCTATTTTCAGGCTAATTACTTAATCAAGGGCGTGCCCTAATGGCACTGCATTAATTGTCCTCTATAGCATTTACAAACAGCGTGCCAGCCCGGCCACATGTTATATGTTGCTTTTACTTGCACACGTAGGCGACAGCAAGGCATACTTGTTCAACAGCCACACAGCTTACACTGACGGTGGCCGTATAAGTTAAAGTTAAAAAGTTAACTTTAACACTGTTACGTTACAAATATGCGCCACACTGTGAACCCACACCAAAACCCAACCTGGGTATTTGTTGTGTTGTGTTTATGTTGTGTTACAGTGCAGATGTTCTCCAGAAATGTGTTTGTCATTCTTTTTTGGTGTGGGTTCAAAGTGTGGCGCATATTTGTAACGTAACAGTGTTAAAGTTGTTTTTGTACGACTACCGTCAGTGTAAGCTGTGTGGCTGTTGAACAAGTATGCCTTGCTGGCACTTACGTGAGCAAGTAAAAGCTACTTCAACATGTGGCCAAGCAGGTACACTGTTTGGGCAGGCTGTAGAGGGCGCTAAAAGCAGTGCCAGCGCGTCCTGAAATTTGGGAGTCTCCCGGAAAATTGAGAGGGTTGGCAAGAAAGACGCTATCAAGCGCCATTCAATTAAAAGTCGCGGGCCGCACTAACATTAATTTCCTTATTAAGATGCGTGCCGGTGCGTGTGTCAGAGACCCCTGGTTAACATAGCGCAAAGCAATTTAAGCTTTGTATGCAGTGTTTTTCATTTTACATTTTTTTGTGGCTCCCATTGTTTTCTTTAATTTGTGAAACTTTCCAAAATGGCTCTTTGAGTGGTAAAGGTTGCCAACCCCTGTCCTATCCTATCCTAAAAGAGAGAGAGCAGGAATGTGTTTGCAGTGCAATACTGTCACCAAGTGGTGTTTTTTTGGTATTGCTGTAAATAATGAGCTTAAGGTTTGCTTCTATAGTGTATACTGTTGAAGTAATTGTATTTTCAAGATATTATATGTGTATGTAACTTATATAATTATTAGTATTGCTGAGCAACCTGTGGCACAATCATACCTGTCAAATCTTGTTTTGCCCTACATTCCCGATGCCCTCTTGTTTAAGTAGTTTCCTGTAAATTTCCCATACTTTAACTTAAAAAAAAAAAGAAAAAGAAATCCTCTCCATTACTGCCAGAGCTGGACAGAAGTCTGTGAGAGTGATGGTGCAGCAAGCAGTTCTTTGTGAAAGTGTACCAAATGACGCCTCACTGTTGTTTGTGTATTCCAGCCATCGAAATGTGATGATGCGTTTGAACTTGCAACTGACCATGGGAACATTCTCACTCTCTTTGTTTGGTCTCATCGGCGTGGCCTTTGGGATGAACTTGGAGTCGTCTTTGGAAGAGGTGACCCATCCTGCCTTTCCAAGCTTCTGTTTGTTTGTGGGCATGTTAAATGTTTGTGTTTATTGTTTTTGCAGGACCCTCGTGTTTTCTGGCTGGTTACAGGGTTCATGTTCCTGGGGAGCGGCTTGATTTGGAGGCGACTGCTGTCCTTCCTGGGACGACACCTAGAGCCTACATTACTCCCACCAGTAACAAACTCACTCTCTTTTCACATACACTAATACTAGCAATTTGGAAGTACTGTATTTTCTGGAATATAAGCCGCTACTTTTTCTCAACGCTTTGGACCCTGCAGCTAGTTTATGAATTTTTCTTCACTAATGCCCATAAAGTTTTGTATTCAACAAATAGTTTTCATACTACCCTGATAGAGACACTGAAAATGTGCGTTATTGTCTGTGCTATGGTGCCACCTTTTGGACGGGTTTGCTCACTGCAAGTGCTGTGGGTTGAAAAAGTACTTCCTGTTTTGTGCCTTGAACTGGAAGTATAACCATCCATAGTGTTTTTGCTCCAAAGGATTTTTCATTCAACACTCCAAGCTACGTTTGTAGGTTTTACAATATAACTAAAACAATTCATACTTACTAAACTGTCCCATGTGTAATGTCTGAAGGAATGTTTTTGATAGGGCTGGGTGATTATATGGTCGTGATCGCGACTAATTTGAGTTTGATCGCCGTGATCAACTGTTAACATATTTCTTCGATCAAACATGGCGGATATGTCTGTTAAAAGTTATCGCAGTAGTAAACAGTAGGGAAGCAACGATGCTTGGTATAATCCTGCACGGAACAATCCACCTTTTGTTGACCGTGACCCTGTGTGTGTCTGTGAATAAGTGTGTGTTATTGCAGTAGTAAACAGTAGGGAAGCAACAACTTAAGGGGGCCAGTCTGGAGTGGGAAAAAACCTCCATAGCAAAGCACATATACATATTACAACATACATCTCGAGACTTGAGGGGAGGGAGTGGGGGCTACGGTGGGAGGCTGTAGCTCTTCAGGCGCTGCCCAGCCGTCCATCAACATATTGTACTTAAAGCACTTATTGGTTATTTTACACAATTATTCTGCGTTGATCTAAAATACTAGTCAAAATTGTCCAAAGATGTACAGTATTGCACCAATAAATGTGAGAATGTTTGTATTTATTTAAACAATCATTGTATTTTTTTTTTACACAAAAGCCCACACTCAATGGTAAGATTTAAAAAAGTGTAAACGGTAAAAAAAGAAATTGAAATAAATTAAAACGGAAAAACTGAATTGTATTGTTTTTATATTGCTTTTGTTATTTAAATGTATTGGTGTTACTATTATTATCATTTTGCTTGTTATGGTTTATTTGTTTCTAATTTATATAATTTTTTTAAACTATAATATAGAGTCAAGTTTTAGGGGTACAATAAATACTCATGTTTTCAAATTAATGAATAATCAGGGTTTAATCGTGATTACAATCCATCCATCCATCCATTTTCTACGGCTTGTCCCTTTTGGGGTTGCCGGGGGTGCTGGAGCCTATCTCAGCTGCATTCGGGCAGAAGGCAGGATACATCCTGGACAAGTCGCCACCTCATCACAGGGCCAACACATATAGACAGACAACATTCACACTCACATTCACACACTAGGGCCAATTTAGTGTTGCCAATCAACCTATCCCCAGGTGCATGTGATTACAATATCAATCAAAATAATCGTCCAGCCCCACCGTAGAGTTATTGAGTCTGTTTACCGGACTGGAGAGTTAGCTACTACAGCTAGTGAGTCCATGGTGATGACTTTGGTTTTGTTTGATCAGCCATTTTGATGTGGTGTTACAGGCACCGTTTGGCAACAATTAAGGCATGCAAATAAATATTTACAAAATCTTTAATACTGGGATATATCTGCGGCTTATAGTCTGGTGCGGCTAATATATGTAAAATTAAAATTAAGTGTTCTTCTACCCTTTGTTAGGTGCGGTTTAAATACCAGTGCACTCGATATCTGGAAAATACAGTAGTTTGTATTTGTGGGATGTAGAATTGATGTAACATGTTTGAAATCCACTGAATCATGACTTATATATAATGTGCCAAATATTCACCTTTTCTTCTAAAATGTTTCTTCTGCTCTTATTACACTGCTGTGGGACGGCATTTCGCTCCTCCACCGGGAGCAGATCCATCCTAACTGTCATTTTCCCGGTTTTTGACAGATTCCTCCAGTTTGGAAGAGAAATCTGAAAGCGTCGGAGATGAAGCCCGGAGTCAAATGATTCTACCAACCTGGGACTAGTTTGCGGGTTGATAGAATCATGTCCTGCAGCACGTAGGCCAGGTGTGTGATTATTATATTGTGTGATGGCGCAGCCATCTCTGGTTCTTGAGGAGTGTTTGTCCTTCACATTGTCTATTGGTGACACACACGACTTCCAATCTTGATTTCTATCAACATGCAAGTTATAAACACGTGCAGTCATGTTGTTGCATGTCAGGATACTGATGTGATTCACATTTCAGATATGATTCATCCATGATATACAGTGTTATATATTGTCCATCCATCCATTTTCTACCGCTTATCCCTTTCGGGGTCGCGGGGGGTGCTGGAGCCTATCTCAGCTACAATCGGGCGGAAGGCGGGGTACACCCTGCACAAGTCGCCACCTCATCGCAGGGCCAACACAGATAGACAGACAACATTCACACTCACATTCACACACTAGGGCCAATTTAGTGTTGCCAATCAACCTATCCCCAGGTGCATGTCTTTGGAGGTGGGAGGAAGCCGGAGTACCCGGAGGGAACCCACGCAGTCACGGGGAGAACATGCCAACTCCACACAGAAAGATCCCGAGCGCAGGATCGAACCCAGGACCTTCGTATTGTGAGGCAGACGGATATTGTATTATATGTATTTGTTTCATTCCTTAGCATTTTATAACCCCTGGTTAAATGATGACATATTTATTCTAAAGCTGCGTGATTTTGTTTACAAGCAGCATGGAGAGCATTGTACATCCCTCCCTTTGTAAAACCATCTATCCTGCAACACACATCAAAATATAACAGGCTTATTTTATTCAACTTGGTCCTATCATTTTTTTGTGTATTCTTTTCAATTACTACAACAGTGGTTCTCAAACTTAATTCACCAAGTACTACCTCAGAAAACACTTGGCTCTCCAAGTTCCACCATAATGACCAACACTGAAATACAGTAGCTTAGTAGGCCTAACTATACCAGTTTGAGAATCACTGTCCGAGACTATTGCACATGAAGAACTTTATCATCTTTAACATATATGCACATTTTCCAGCTCCTAACATCATAAATTCCTGGAAGTTTGTTGTGTTGAAGCATATGTTCAGGTGTGGTGTAATGTAATTAGTAGCCCAACTACTGTGAAGGTGTGTAATACCTGTACGCCAGCTTCACAAAGAGTTAACTGAAAATGAGAAGTCAGAGGGACAACTACATGATTGATATGTGACCAACAAACTTGGAGCTAAAGTCATTTTGCAAGAAGCACATCAGACATGAAGTGACTACAAATGATTGAGGAATATTTCAATGCGATGTTCCCAGGAGCCTGACAGGCAAGGTTTAGGGGAAAACAGTTTAAAATGTTTTTTAAGTCTATTTTGGGGTCGCAAGCTGGGCCCTTTGGTGTTGGTGTGGGAGGTTTTCTAATCCTGTAGGAGCTTGAAAAAGTTGTTGTAGCAGCAACTGTAGAAAAAAAGGAGGTGACATGTTTAGACTTGACACATTTGAAAAAATCCTGGTTCTTGTTGAAGGGGAAAAAATGCTGTCCTGCTCAGCAGGTTCATACTTAGTCTAATAAAAAGTCAGCAAGCGTATGTCAATTTCCTGATCCACCATTTGATGTATTTGTACAGTGTCAGTGACCAAAATGGGAGAAACATTTTCCTTGCCGTGCTGCTCCTCCCAATGTCTCTTCTCCTCTGCGCCAAGAGCGGATATAGTCCTCATGAAGCCGCCTTGGTCGTTTGTCCCTTTTGACTCAGGTTTCCATGGCAACAGCTCCCCTGACCTTCATGGTATTGTGGGGAAGCTGCCGCTCGTCAACACGTCGCACCTTGGTCTAGTGTGTGACTTTAAAGTCAACCATTTTACATGATAGTGTACGTTAATCATGTTAATAGCATGCAGAAACGCCAATATACCGTACTCGTAAGTTGAGGTACCATTTTAGTAACAAGCTACTTCACATTTTCAGTAACGGCAGCAGCGTTGCGACAATGGGAAGAGTAATTAATTAGATTACTTGTTACCGCAAAAAGTAACGCCATTATTACCAACATTGGTTGAGGTATTAAGGTACCTGTAAGTTGAGGTACCATTTTACTTGTAAATTGAGGTATCACTGTACTCACAAGTTGAGGTACCATTTTACTTCTACGTCGAGGTATTATGTCACTCAAGTTGATTTTACTTGCCGGTTAAAGTACGACAGAACTTGTAATTTGAGGTACCATTTTACTTGTAAGTCAATGTATTACGGTACTTGTAAGTTGAGGTGCCATTTTACTTGTAAGTCAATGTATTAAGGTACTTGTAAGCTGAGGTATCACTGTACTCATAAGTTAAGGTTCCATTTTACTCGCAAGTTGTATCACGGTACTCGTTAGTTGAGGTACCATTTTACTCGCAGGTTAAAGTGATTGGTTGATTGATTGAGACTTTTATTAGTAGGTTGCACAGTACAGTACATATTCCGTACAATTGACCACTAAATGGTAACAACCGAATACGTTTTTCAACTAGTTTAAGTCGGGGTCCACGTTAATCAATTCATGGTACTCCAGTACTCGTAATTTGAGGTACCATTTTACTTGTAAGTCAATGTATTACGGTACTTGTAAGTTGAGGTACAATTTTACTTGTAATTCGAGGTATAACTGTACTCATAAGTTGATGTACCATTTTACTCGCAAGTTGATATATCACGGTACTCGTTAGTTGAGGTACCATATTTCTTTGTACGTCAACGTATTATTTTACCCATAAGTTGACGTACAATTTTGCGCGTACGTCTAGGTATTACGGTACTCGTAAGTTGAGGTGCCATTTTACTTGTAAGCTGAGCGATCACTGTACTCGTAAATTGCGGTACCATTTTACTCGTAACTCGAGTATTACTGTAGTCATAAATGGTATTGGTAAGTTAGGGTGCCATTTTACTTGTAAATTGAGGTATCACTGAACTACTCCGGGCACCTCAGAACGCACAAGGAGACTTGACTCGGAAAAAAATGACTTGAGAACTGCTCTGGCGTGCTATAAAAAGTTAAGTTATCATTAAAAACTTCAACTTGCAATATCATGTAAATATGATAGGAAGATCAATATATTCATTTCATCAAGTGTATGTGTATGCTAGCAAATGTGTGGTTGGCAATAAAAATAATGAAATTCCTTCAAGGTTAATACTGGTGACTTTGGAAAAAAAATATTTTGCAACAGGATCAGCCTGACAAAACAAAAGTTGCAATTCAGTGTTTATGCCTTACCTTCCTGACACAAAAAGCTTCCTCGCAGAAACTAAGTTTGAACGTGACAAGATGTGTCTAAATATTGCGAAAAGGTTTTAGCAAAGGCTGAGGTGGGGCAGATAAAACAGTTCAATTTGGTGTTTTTGTGTCTGCTTTCCTGAACCTCCAGGCCCAAAACATGGCGCTGCCAAAACAGCTGAAAAATACTTTTCTTAGAGATTTTAAACATGACACAAAATAGAGCACTTGAATAAAATTGAACATCTTTATTTCTAAATATGGAAAAACAAAGAAGGAAAAAAATATATTAACATGTACTCCCTTTTGAAAATCATGTGAGATGTTAAGGCATGCAGAGTCTGGCTTTCCAAAGCTAGGTTTTGTGCGAGTTTGTCAAAAAGGTCCCATGAAATGGCTCAAATCCTGGTTATTTGTTGCATAATTGTGTTCCAAAATGAATCCCTTTTCCTTTCCCTATCAGGCGATCTTAAAGTGGCTTACGGTTTCAGATTATTAGGGAAAAACAAACAAGTCAATTGAAAACAGAGCGTCAGTGGACTACACGGGATCCAGCAACACACACATCTTTGCTCACGTGGGATTCGCACAAAAACAAACACTTCATGGAACCTTTTGCACATTGCTTATGTTATTATGAGGACCACATCATTCCAAAAAAATTAAAACTGCAAATCAATACTGTTTGAGTGAAATGAACTCCATGCTAGCATCAAACACGCTACATTTAGGGTCAGGGAATGTATGGACTCTGATTGGTCGACCATGAAGGTGAAGATGGACGGAAGGCACCTGGTGGTGGTCAGTGACAAGCAGGTCTACAGTATAAAAAATGGATTGAGGGGCGCACTCGCCAACATTTGGACTTTTATCAGGACCAACATTCTTTGGTAGACTTAGAAGGCCTGATGGTGTCGAAGGTTGCTGGTTTGGTTTCCAAGTCTGCTCACAAGCATAGCAATGTTCCATCCTTCACCATTGGAAATAATGGCCTGGTGCCAACATCGCTATGACAACACTAACAATATGTTCAGTTGATTGTCAACCGCTTCTTCGATCATTCCCCCCCACTAAAAAGAGGGAAATCTACAGTTGTATAAATTAATTTCAGGGACTTTCGCACACACGTTAAGACTGTCTGGTAAATAAATGATCGTCTATCACGTAAAAAAATATGACGACTATTCCAGAATCAAGTATTAGAGGTAAAGTATTTTTCTGCGTTAGCCATTGAAGACATGTAGGAAGACGACGATCACACTCGCACGCATCAAACCGACAGGACGACGCCCTCGTCGTCACATTCACTAACAAGGCCTCACATCTTACAATGCTCCTGAGGTGCAGGGGAGCAGAGTTACTGAGTGATGCAGTTGTTGCCCATGTCTTCAGCGTAGCGGTCCAGTATTAAAGTGCGTAAGTCCTCCACGTCGCCGCGGAGCTGCTGCGCTTCAAGCAGCTTCTTGTGTAGCACTTCTGGATCCATCCAGTCCTCGTCTTGCTGCGACATCTCGACGGGAGCTGGGGAGAACAAGACACGTTTTCATTCATGTTGTGTACAGTTGTGTTGCGAGCTTGCCATCGATGAAGCTTACATGTGATGCCAATCAGCAGTGAGAGGTTCGGGTCTTGTCCCCGAGCCATTTGAGTCAAGATGCTGCACAAAGCGCACAGGCCACTGAGACAAGTCGTGATCTCCTCCATCAGACTTTGCGTCAGGCGAGGAGCAGCAGCTGGCTGCAGAGCACAGGATGCCTGGTTGGCGTTCTGCTGCTCTGCATCGCCCATCTGCTCCTGCAGTGTCAGGTTGTGCTCCGTCAGTTCCCGGTTTTGGGCAGAGAGCTGGAAAACAGTAATGGAAGTCAGAGGTTACAGGAATATAAACAAGTTATATATATATATATCACCTTTTTCATGGTGACGTGGAGCTCAGACATGTTCTGTTCTTTGGCAAACATGTCCTCTCTCAGAGCCTGGGAAGTGTTCTCTTCCTGGGACATCTGCTCCTCCAAAGTCTGTACAGGAAAACAAATGAAGGTTTATGAGAGGATGATGATGATGATGATGATGATGTTGAGTTACCTTAATCTGAGAGCCCAGCTGCTCCATCATTATGTGTTGCTTCTCAATAACCTGCACACAACACAAACGTTGATAGACCAGCCACTACCTATAAAGCACCACTTGAGGGCAGTATCACAAAGTTGACAATTGTATGATAGTGCTGTCTATGGATGTTCTCGCTCGTCCAAGTCATTGTAATCGCAGAGCATTAAATCGATGGCAACTGGACTGTTTGGTTTGTCTGAGAGGAAGAAAGGCCTCTTATTAGATTACATTAGATGTAGGCTGTTGGTCATGTAGGATGTCTTTTTGTTATTTTTGTTTTTGTGATGTGTAATGTCTATTGTTCAAATGTACGGCAGTGAAAATGAATTTCCCAAGGGGACTAAAAAATCTAAATCTAAATCTAATCTAATCTCTTATCCAAGTAGGCTTCTTCAGTTCATGCTCATAGACTTAGATTGGTCATATCTAGTCTGTAGTGTCTAGTCTTACTCCAATGAAGTGATCAAATGTTACGTGAAACATAGTTTGTACACCTTTAACCTTCTATGATAGCAAACAAAATATTAATTTGCTTTATTTCCTACGGGAACAGGACTTTTGAAATTCAGAAGTCGTTAAACAAAATAATATTTCATAGGTAGGATTTCCAAAGACCTGACCTGATACCCCTCCTTCAGCTGGAGTGCAGCTGGGATAGGCTCCTGCCCCCTGTCACCCCGGGAAGGACAAGTGGTAGAAAATGGATGCATAGGATATGTTTATGTGCTATTTATGTGAATCTATGTTATTTATTTCCCTTTATGTGCTATCTATGGGAATCTGGTTATTGTTGTGCCATACAACAATTTTCCAGAAGCAGTGGCTGTCATGAACAGTCACAAAAATCATGAGAAAACACATTAATCAAGGCACTGCACTTTTTTATTGGTTTTTACCTCTTCCTGACACTCCTACTATTCATAACTATTCATGAAATATCTACGCTGATTGTTGTTTTCATGTATTGACTCAGCATTTTACTGGAGCAGCGCTCCAATTACATTATATTTGTAATGCAATGACAATAAAGGTGTTCCGTTCTATGTTAATTATGTCCGTTATTTATGTCCCTCTATGTACACACTAAATGAATACACTCATTTCCTTTGTGTCTATGTGCTATTTATGTATGTGTTATTTATGTCCCTCTATGTGCTATCTACAGTATATTTATGTGCTATTTATATTCCCCTACGTTAATTATGTCCCTCTATGTGCTATTTATGTTGCTGGATGTTTATGTACTATGTGCTATTTATGTGAATCTATGTCTATGTGCTATTTATATGCCTGTGGTATACATGTCATCCTATGTGCTATTTATGTGAATCTATGTTAATTATGTTATCACCCGAGTCATACTAAAGACTATAAAAATGTGACCCATTACCTCCCTGCTTGACACTCAGCATCAAGGGTTGGAATTGGGGGTTAAATCACCAAAATGATTCCCGGGCAACCACCGCTGCTGCTCACTGCTCCCCTCTCCTCTCCGGGGGTGATCAAGGGTGATGGGTCAAATGCAGAGGGTAATTTCACCACACCTAGTGTGTGTGTGACAATCATTGGTACTTTAACTTTAACTTAATTTATGTCCCTCTATGTACTATGTGAATCTGTTCCTCTGTGTTATGACGCTCTATGTGCTATCCATGTGAATCTATGTGCAATTTGCCCCTTTATGTTAATTATGTTCCTTAATGTTATCTTTGCACTTTTTATATAAATCTATATCCATCTATGTGCTATTTATGTGTCTCTATGTCAAAGTGCAATTATTTAGTAAGATGGTTAAGAGTGCGGGCAGCACGGAGATACAGGGGTTAGTGCATATGCCTCACAATACGAAGGTCCTGGGTTCGATCCCCACTCAGGGTCTTTCTGTGTGGAGTTTGCATGTTCTCCCCGTGACTGCGTGGGTTCCCTCCGGGTACTCCGGCTTCCTCCCACCTCCAAAGACATGCACCTGGGGATAGGTTGATTGGCAACACTAAATGGTCCCTAGTGTGTGAACCTGAGTGTGAATGTTGTCTGTCTATCTGTGTTGGCCCTGTGATGAGGTGGTGACTTGTCCAGGGTGTACCCCGCCTAAGTCCCGAATGCAGCTGAGATAGGCTCCAGCACCCCCCGCGACTCCAAAAGGGACAAGCGGTAGAAGATGGTTGGATTAAGAATGCTTGTTAATACTCAGTAAAAAGTGTCTTGTATTTAGGTACAGACAGTAAAATAGACCTATTGTTCCCTCAAGTGGTTGGCTCGTGACAGGATTATTTAACAGCACTAAAGCGACTATGTAAAAACTTTCAGCAAGCAAAAAGTCACTCTGTGTAACTGTTTCATTGACCTTTTTCAATCCCTGTTGCTCCTCTCTTAAAGTGCTGTTCTCTCCTCTGAGCTTCTCAATGTCCAGAGTGTCCAGTCGGGCTCCATCTTCAAGGCCTTGTTGCACACGCTGCTGCATACTGAGAAAGAAGCATGAAACATTGAGGTGGAGGAGAGCACATGTGCATGCAGTACTGGATGCATACTCAGTGATGGTGGTCAGCAGGTCTCTCTCCCTTTGCTTCTGCTCCTCCAGCTGAGTTTCCTTTTCTCCTAGTTGTGAGCGTGTTGCTTCCAGAGAGGCCTCCAGCTCTTTTACTTTCTCTTGTAGCTGAGCTGCTTTTTGTTGGGCCTCCAAAAGCTGAAACACAAACAATAACAAATAAAACACACATATTCCCTCCCACTTAAGCCTAAAAGTGCAGTCACCTCCTTGTTCTGGCTCTGGTAGTCCTCCAAGGTGGGCAGGTCGGCCAGGTAGCGCTCCAGAGTCTCTATACGCTGCTGGTTGTCTCGCTTCAGTTCCGTCTCCTTCTGACATTTCTTCTTTAAGTTGTTGATGTGCTTGTCTCTACTCCGAATCTGCACAAACACAACAGCAAGTGTGAGCAGAAGGCCATCAGGAAGTCATAACCTTTTGTGGTTTTACAAGCTTTCGAAACAAAGAAGTGCAAACACACACCCGCTCTTCCTGTTTCTTCATCTCCTCCGCGTGTCTCTCACACGTCTCTTTCAGGCTGTCTGTCAGGCGCCGCGTCTCCGCCTCCACCGCGCCAAGCCTGCGATTTGCCTCATCTTTTTCCAGGGCGGCACAATCTGTGAGCTCGGCAAATTGTGCCCTCAGGAACGAGTTGTCCCGCTGAGCTTCCTGTAACATCGTCATGTGAGTCGCAGCAAGATGTTGGCGGCAAGTGCAGCATGTGAGCACACGAGGTCGGGGGTGCGGTCTGCGCCAGTCGTTACTAACCTGCAAGCGGAGCAAACACACGTCTCCTAAAGGAGCGCCTCGGCCCAAGAAGGCTCCGTGGACCTGTAGCTCGCTTTCCCTCAGACGCTGTTCCAACTGAGTCATATGCTGCTTTTGTCTGCGTGAATAAAGGTTGACATGTATTTTTACAACTTTAATTTTGCTCAATACATAAAGAGTCAACAGCTAAAAAGAGAGGAAACACTTGCCGCTCTATTATAAGCTCCTTCTCCTTTATCAGATATTCGTTGGCTTTCACCAGAGCGTCCCACTTGCCGGACTCCGCGTGCATCGCTGTTGGATACAGAGACGGGTACTGGCCCGCACTAGAACTCATCTGGGGCCGAGAGAGACACAATCCAAACTAAATAATACACACTGATGATGATTGTTTGCAGGATTAACATTTTTTAAAAATGCACTATCAAAAACAGGCAAAGGGGAACAATGAATGAATGAATGTATTCACTTATTAAAGCCAGTTATTTGTACAAAAACCAAAACCTGTGAGGTTGGCATGTTGTGTAAATCGTAAATAAAAACAGAATAAATGATAATAAATGATAAATGGGTTATACGTGTATAGCGCTTTTCTACCTTCAAGGTACTCAAAGCGCTTTTGACAGTATTTCCACATTCATCCATTCACACACACATTCACACACTGATGGAGGGAGCTGCCATGCAAGGCGCTAACCAGCAGCCACCAGGAGCAAGGGTGAAGTGTCTTGCCCAAGGACACAACGGACGTGACTAGGATGGTAGAAGGTGGTGATTGAACCCCAGTAACCAGCAACCCTCCGATTGCTGGCACGGCCACTCTACCAACTTCGCCACGCCACGCCGAATACAATGATTTGCAAATCCTTTTCAACCTATATTCAATTGAATAGACTGCAAAGACAAGATATTTAACGTTCGAACTGAGAAATGTTATTTTTTGCAAATATTAGCTCATTTGGAATTTGATGCCTGCACCAAACCATTTTTTCTGTTTCAAAAAAACTGGCACAAGTGGCAAAAAAAACTGAGAAAGTTGAGGAATGCTCATCAAACACTTATTTGGAACATCCCACAGGTGAACAGGCTAATTGGGAACAGGTGTGTGCCATGATTTTGTATAAAAGCGGCTTCCATGAAATGCTCAGTCATTCACAAACAAGGATGGAGCGAGGGTCACCACTTTGTCAACAAATGCGTGAGCAAATTGTCCTACAGTTTAAGAACATTTCTCAACGAGTTATTGCAAGGAATTTAACCATCTACGGTCCGTAATATCATCAAAAGGTTCAGAGTATCTGGAGAAATCACTGCACATAAGCAGCAAGACCCGTGACCTTCAATCCCTCAGGCGGTATTGTGTCAAAAACAGACACCGGTGTGTAAAGGATATCACCACATGAGCTCAGGAACACTTCAGAAAACCACTGTCAGTAACTACAGTTTGTCGCTACATCTGTAAGTGCAAGTTAAAACTCTACTATGCAAAGCAAAAGCCTTTCATCAACAACACCCAGAAACGCCGCCGGCTTTGCTACGCCCAAGCTCATCTTAGATGGACTGATGCAAAGTGTAAAAGTGTTCTGTGGTCTGACGAGTCCACATTTCAAATTGTTTATGGAAACTGTGGACGTTGTGTCCTCCGGACCAAAGAGGAAAAGAACCATCCGGACTGTTATAGGTGTAAAGTTCAAAAGCCAGCCTTTGTGACGGTATGGGGGTGTATTAGTGCCCAAGGCATGGGTAACTTACAAATCTGTGAAAGCACCATTAATGCTGAAAGGTATATACTGGTTTTGGAGCAACACGTGTTGCCATCCAAGCAACGTCTTTTTCATGGACACCCCTGCTTATTTCAGCAAGACAATGCCGAGCCACATTCTGCACGTGTTACAACAGCGTGGCTTTGTAGTAAAAGAGTGCGGGTACTAGACTGGCCTGCCTGTAGTCCAGACCTGTCTCCCATTGAAAATGTGTGGCGCATTATGAAGCGTAAAATACCACAACGGAGACCCCCGGACTGTTGAACAACTTAAGCTGTACATCAAGCAAGAATGGGAAAGAATTCCACCTAAAAAGTTTCAAAAATTGGTCTCCTCATTTCCCAAACATTTACTGAGTGTTGTTAAAAGGAAAGACGATGTAACACAGTGGTAAAAATGCCCCTGTGCCAACTTTTATATATATATGTTTTATAAATATAGGTTGCTGTCATTAAATTGTAAGTTAATGATTATTTGCAAAAAAAATTGTTTCTCAGTTCGAACATTAAGTATCTTGTCTTTGCACTGTATTCAGTTGAATGTAAGTTGAAAAGTATTTGCAAATCATTGTATTCTGTTTTTATTTACGATTGACATAACGTGCCAACTTCACTGGTTTTGGGTTTTGTACTTGTCACGTGACCTATTTTAAAATAGGTCGTGTGTGTATGCCTCCAGGCTTTGTCTCGTCTGGCTTGACATGATTTTCCAATGACCATCTCTGTGAGAGGAACCCAATTTTGGTTCCAAGAAAACAATCATGTCCCACTGGACCGCTCTTCTCATGTTGTCACGGAAACAAAAACATCATTTGTTTTGACAGGTATGAAAGAAAAGCAGGTTGCTCATGCGCCGTGGAAAGAACACATACCTGCATGTGTTCAACTTGCATACGTAAACTCTCCATCTGCTGCTTCTGATGTTGCTGCTGCTGCCAGCTCCACACCTCGCCACATCTGTCCTGGCGTAACGCATCGTAAGTTTTGTTACCCGCATGCTCCCTCAAAAGAGCCTGTGTCTGCAGGCTCAGTGGGCTTGCATAAACTCCAGGGGATCCAGCCCCGCCAGAATGGCCTGCTCTCAGATTGGATGGGTCGCCAGAGATAAAAACGCCAGGCCTGGTCTCAGGGAGAACTCTATAGCTGTGATCCATACCTCCTCTGGAAGCCTCCGAAACATAGTCCGGGTTGTCTCTAAGCCCTGTAGTCTGTAAACGGAGTCTGACATCAGGGCATAAACCCCCCAACAGTGCTGACTGATTGAAGGTAGATTCCACCGCGGGAGTGTCAAACCTCTGGCTCTCGTCCAGCCGCGTGTGATCCGCGGGGAAAAGGGAATGATCCAGCCCATTGACGAGGCTACGATACCGGCTCAAGCAGTCCGGCTTGGGCCCAGCGGGATCGCTTCCCATAGCAGTTTGAGCATCCAGGTTGGGCGATGAAGCTGATTTGGAGAGAGAGGACGATTTGGAGGTGGAGCCACTCGAGGTTCTGGAGATGGAGGAAGACCTGTTAGCCTCCACAGAAGACAGAGACTCCTCCTGGGCGCTTGCCTGGGGCTTAGAGGCCGAGGCTCCGGCCGTGGATGGCATGACATGTGCCGTAGGTATAGGAATCTGACTGCGAATAGGCTGAAAAGCGGGGCTGCTTCTGGAGCTGGAGAAGTCTGCAACCCAATTAAAAAACGGGTAAAATTAGCAACACATTATCTCACTGTTCCATATACAGATGTACAAATAACACTGAGAACACTGCAGGCTACTTCCACTATTTTCAGCTGGTGATGCAAAGTAGACACAGCCGTGTCTGTGGGTGGCCTACTTTGTTGTTAAACAATGAACCCTCTTTAGCTTAAACAAACAAAATGTGTGCATTTCATGATTACTGTCACTATAACAAATTGACATCAAGCACTGTGCTAACATGCAGGACACATTTTGTAAGAACCAAGTAACACCCTTAAATGACTCACGTACACACCCAAAAGATGTCTCCATTATGCAACAGCAGAATTCCTGCGACAAGACAACATTACAATACCTGAAGAAGTCTTGCAATCAGGCAATTAATCCAAAGCAACAAGCCCATTAGTCGCTCTCGCATTTTAATGCTGAGCCTAGCTGAGCAGCAGGGCACTTCAAATCCAGAAAAAAGTCAGAGGCTTGCATTTCCCAGCAACAGTGAATCACCCCAAGAAGCTAAGCTGACAGCAGGTTTTGTGTGTCCACAGGAACTAGCCCAAGCAGCCAGTATCAAACACTGAGCAAATACATCTAACTAGGCACACACAGGAAAGGTTAGGGGTATTTATAGCCCACCTCTCAAGTTACAGAGTGATCTGCGGGTGACGCTTATTTAAGCACCTTTTCTCCTCCCCTCACACTAACATCACATGTATCCCCACATTGGAACAGTTTTGTAGTTGTTGTTGTTGTTGTTGACTTGTTTGAACCACAGCTTCCACAAATCAGATCATGTCCATAAATAGGTATAATAACAAAAAGTGCAAAATGAAAGGCTTTAACATTATTAAAACTATTGTTGCAAAACAGTGTAGGCCTCTAGGGTTTGTGGCTCCTAACTGGCTAGAACAAGTCTAAACTACTCTGTGACAAGATGTGTGCTCAGCAGGCATTCCTTCCTTTGCAAATTACATAACATAATTATAGGTACCTGTTATTGTAAAGCACAGTTTAGGTAAGCTCAGGCAGCTATAACTGAAAACACAACCAAAAAAAAGTTTTTCTAGAAATTTCCCTTCTAATCTTGTGACACTCCCTTATGTTTGCAACAAGGCATTACTGAGGCTAACTTTGGACTTAATTGTCATGTTGCTAGGCTTTAGTCCATTCATCCATTTTCTACCGCTTGTCCCGTTCAGGGTCGCGGGGGGTGCTGGCGCCTATCTCAGCTGCATTCGGGCGGTAGGAGGCTTTAGTGTCAGTTTAAATGGCATGAAAGCGGCGCCATATTCAACCATTGTGACATAACTTAATAGAGACGTGCAAGAAGGGGAAAACAGATATTGCAGATATCAGCTGACACGTCAAGACTGTGGCAAAATCTTTGCAGACACGACACTTAATAATTACAACTAAGAGTTTAATGAAGTGCTGCAACACCAATTGGTTTAACTCAACATCACTCATTCAAAGAATGCAGCTACGTGAGACTTCTGCTGAAGTGGTGTGTCCAAAGTTAACAGAGGACAAGAGTAGGGCTGCACCAAACCATTTTTTCTTGGGTAGATAAAAAAATAATCTGTACATTTCAAAATAATTTTTTGTTATCTGTTTTTTGTGAAGTGATTAGAGGTAAGAATCTTTGGGCAACTCATGATTCGATTCCGATTCTTAGGGTTACAATTCAATTCAGAATTAATTCTCAATTCAATATGACTGTCGTAATATATTATTCATTTGGTATATAAACAAGAAAACCTTTTCAAAGCAGGTTGCAAAAGCTCCTGTTGGATGCTGACATACAACTTTTAGGCCTGTGTTGGCCTAAAAACAAATGTTTTTATATTTAAAAAAAATATATATATATATATTAATAACATTCTCTTTTTTAAATGACAAAAAACCCAATGTTAAACAATCTTATAAAGGAAAGTATAGCAACCCCAACTCCAACCAAATTCCAGCTTTACAATACTTACATATAAATTTACAAAGCAATGAGAAGAAATGCAATACTTATTCAATATAATACTAAAAAATGATAACCAAAAAGTTATAAAGGCAACATTTTCAATATTAATAATAATAATAATAATAACTACAAAATACAATTTCTGGAGAAATTGTATGTGAATGCCCCTATTTCTTTAGCGGAACTGAAATGCAAAAGGAATGTAAAATTAATTTGTTTGAATGAACAGTAGGAATGGTTTGAATATTGGAGAATGATTGTTTAAATGCAAGTGGAATGTATAAGGAAAGTGCAAACGGTTTAACTGTAAAATTGTTTGAATGTAGAAATACTGTCAATGTTGAAGATAGGAAACTGTACTGCAATGTACTTTGAATTTAGAAAATGGAAAATGTGTTATATTAGTTGGAATTAAACTATGAGAATGGCTGCAAAATTGGCCAAGGAAGAATGCCTCCCAGAATGAACTTACTAAACTAACCTGGGTAAGTCCATGCTTTCAGCGGTTTGGGATTTGAACCAGGTCCTCCTGGTTGCAAGCCAATCATGCTAACCACTGTATTAAACAGCCAGGCTTTCATACCAGTTAGCCGCTGTGGTTGAAACATATATTTGTGTGACAAGACTACTTTTTTGGCTACTTTTTAATATAAATCAATGTTTTTTCTTTACAATTAAATGTATCTATTTAAATGACTCATAGATGTAAAGATTTATTTTTTTTGGTCCCTTCCGGAGTTCAAACCAACTTCAGTTGGATTAAAAGGCATGTTTGTAAGCCTGTCAGACAAACTGTCTGCCTGTCAAAATAATGTCCAACTTTTAATATTAAAAGAGAAAAAAAAGAAAAATAACGATTTAGCCGTTGAAAATTACATCTAATTACCTAGAATTATTTGCTGCAACAGTACAACGCTTTCAGCTACTTTTGGGGATATATCAACATATTTTCTTACAATACAATATGTTAGAAAATGGTTAGAATATTGAAGAATGCTGATTGAAATGCTAGTGGAGTATTGAAGGAAGGATAGAAACAGTTGGACAGTAAAATAGTTTGAATATAGAAATACTTTAAAAGTAGAAATTATTTCAATGTTGAAATCGCTTTAATGTTGAAGATCAGAAACTATATTGAAATGCACTTTGACTATAGAAATGATAAATGTATGTCGTAATAGGTAAACTATGACTCAAAGATGTAAAATTATCTAAAAAAGATTTGTGCATCAAACTTTTGTTAATAAAAGGGAAAGATTCAACCGTTTAATTGATTGACTACCCAGAGATCTTTGCTGCAATAGTACAACGTTTTCAGCCACATGGCTAATGACTCAAATAAACTTGAAATTCAAGATCCTCCACCATCATTCAGATCTGGCGGGTGGAACTACTTTGGTTTTCATGTGTTAAGTATGACCCTGATGGCAAGCGTGTTGTAAACAAAAATACAACGGTATGTCGTAAGTGTCACAATGATAAACTACAACATTGGAAATACAACAAACATGACAACACAGTTACGCCAACATCACCCCGATGCGGAAATAGGTGGAACCAAACAAAGACAAGGAGCGACAACACACAGGCTACTAACTTTACCCGGGGCCTTATTAGGACATGATTCAAAAAGGGCAAAAGAAATCGATCAAGAGATTGTTACTTTTATTACTGTCAACATGCGACCCTTTTGCTGTTGTGGAAAATGTTGGGTTTGCTGCGGACACTTGAGCCCCGTTACAAGATTCCTTCACGAACCTATTTCACCAATACCGTAATTCCTGCTTTGTTTAATAAGACAAAAGCCCAATTAGAGATAGTAGTGTCTGTAAATGAGTGATTTATCAGATGCATCTTTTTATTTATTTTTTTAAATGTATTTTTATTTTTACAAAGTGCTGTTGTTTTATATGGTGCTAACAAAGAATGCACACGGGGCAGGTATAGCTGCACCAGATAAATTTAATTTAAAAACTGTACTTTTCAGTTAAAACAACAATGGTGATCATTTTAATAAACTACAAGTAAAAAAAGGCATGGAAATTTCTCTCTTTTTTGTATTTAAAAGTATTTAAATTATATCGAACCGTCACACTGTTTTGTGCATCGTTGCGCCCCGAGTGGTCATTAGGGGCGTAACAGTATTGTAAATACTGCGGTACTGTGGTTTCGAAGTCTTTACAATAATGCTGTGACGCTACCAAACAAAAACTTGGTGACTGTGTAGTTTTTTTCTAGCACTTTAGCATTGGCCGGGTCGGAAAATAAACTACATCTCCCAGAATCTTCTGTGCAGTGCATGGCCAACAAGGTTGGGATCAGGGAAAGCTGTTAGCAGGAAATGAAGTGTGTTTGTAGTAAATGGGAGGAATTGTTTTTTTGAACATTTACTGAAAAATTCCTGCCACTTCATTTTACACACTGTGGCATTTTAAAGTCTTTTTTTATGGACATATACCACAATAATATTATACCGTGGCCTTAACGCCATGATAATATCATACCATGAGATTTTGATACCGTTACATCCCCCACTAAAACTAAACGGTTACCAATGAATATTGTGGTTCTTTGGAGAAAAAAAAGCACAAAATTGGTACAATTTTGAGTTCAACCAAATTTTGGGGAAAAATAACTCAATTTTTTTAATAAATCATCTCTTTATCTTGTGAGACTTCAACTTACTGAGCAAAGTGTTTCTCTTGTTTGTTTGTTCTTATGGCATGTCACAACAGAAGGGTACGGGTCATGACCAAGCGAAAAAGTGTGATAAATACAAGAAAACCAACTATACAATTCAATAAATAATATACACAATTGTACCTAGAATTTACCAGCATAAACAGTATGTAGCTGTAAGTATAACAGCTAATGATAATGACACATATTAACATGAAAGGGCATCTCAGTGGCAGAACTGTTCATGTTGTAATAGATCCTTTCCACGGTGACATCAAACCACTTCCTCTGTCTGTATTTGTCAGCGTAATAGCAAAAAACCCAGGCTGAGAGCTACAAAAACGGAAGCTATCAGATCACTGTGCTAACCAGGCTCAGGGCCATTTGACGCCACACTGAATAAGCTGCTCAAAGGACACAAAAAGACAAGAAATTGCTATAATAAACCAAAGTGCTAATGCTAGCGGAATTGTCGTTAGGGAAAGCCATGACCCCCGGGTTATTTTTTAGCTGCAGATTTAAAAGAGTATAACTGCCTTGGATTTAACGGTACATTTCTACAGTAACCAGAGGGAACATTACTTTGGATCGCTGTGGGCACTACTTCAGTCTGCGTCCGTTAACATTCTCTTAAGTGTTTTTCTTTTGTCCACCGACCTAGTTTATCTACCTCTACTTTTAATGCCCGTCTTACAGTTTAAGGTCACAGTGTAGGCATGACGCTGCATCAAAGAACTGCAGAATACACACCCATAGAATAAAGAACAAGTAGAAGTCACCTTCTGTGCTGTCCGATGCAGAGGTGCCAAGACCAGTGTCCCCGCTATTTGACGTTCCAGGCCGGCGGCCAAAACGACTCCGGAACTTCTCTGACACAGCTGGCGTCTGCCACTCCATGTCAGCAAAGCGGGCTAATGTGCATTTGTGAATGATACAATAGAGGTGAACGTCAACAACATGCTTCATGAAGTAAGTGTCATGCAGTAGAATAACAAGTGTCAAACCTACCAGCTGGTTTGGATGTGGTTGTCATTCCATACACAACGTGGCCTGAAGGATGAAAGGAAAGTACAAATAGGAAGGAAGACAGAAGAAAGTGACATTAAGTAATCGTCATTACGGTGGGCCAAACAGCCAATGCATAGCAACGTCCAAACACTCCAAGCTGAAATGATCCAAAACCCAAAACATCACTAAACAAATACAAAAGATGCTGTACATGTCAATAATACATGTTAACTCTAAAAGCATGAAAGTAATTATGTAAGTTCAAGAAACAGAGCGGACATTAGCCAGTAGGGGTGTCCCGATCCGATATTGATATCAGTCCGTTAAGAGCAAGAAAATAAGTATCGGATTATATCAACTTGCACCTAAACTCTATGATATGAGCCTCTAATACGAGCACCATGTTCATGTCTTAACGTCCCCCAATAAGCACACAAGGTTGGTCTTTTCTTGTATTTTAGTCGTTATTTACAAACGGTAAACATGGTAGACTACAGGCTACGAGAAGCTCGCAGCTACACAAAGAGCTAAGCACACACTAGCACACAAGCTAGACCTATGTAATAAGTGTTCTTAATTGAACAATATTGCAATCTAAAACACCACATTTGTCAATATAAATTAGTATCAAATATCTTTATCATACTATTTACATATACAAAGTAGCCAAGGCAGAAGCAAATCAGAAAGTATCCAGTAAACTTTGTGTCCGCCTCATTCAACTTACTGCATCATTATTTTAATTTACAAAAAATAATAGTACAATGGTTTGTGCTGATATTGTTTCGAATCAATAACGGTATCAGCCAATACTCAAGGCCACTACAATAGTACATCAGAAGTGAATAAGTTGTATTGGGACACCCTTATTTGCCAGTATACAAGGGGAATCCCCACCTGACAGGTTGTTTTTTATAGACATGAGTTGGAAGCCCAGAAGAAAGTTAACTGACTTTACATCAAAGACATCTATAAAAGCCTTTTTTTTAATATATAAATATGATGGGCTTTAAGCACTGCAGATTTTTGGGGGGCTAAATTCAAAACAGAGGCGAAATAACAGGTTATTTATTCTTTAGGTCTTTGGTAAGCGCTTTGTCTCATACTAATATTAGCTACCTGAATTGGTTGCTGTATTTTATTATAAAATATTACAGACATATCTTTAGCAAAGACAAAAAAAATCCCCATTCATTCAGAGTATTTAATTAGCCTGTTACATTTGCTTTATGGTGTTAAAATTGCTTGTTACACTGCAACCATGGTGTGTAGAATAAATAAAGTATATTCTATGACAGGGGTGTTTCAACTTTTCCCACTGAGGGCTGCACACTGAAAAATAAAAAGCATGCAGGGGGCCATGTTGATGTTTTTTGTTTCCAAAAACAATACAGTATTTATTTTAACCATTAGGGCTTCCCTCAATTTTTAATCTAAATCATTAAAGTGTAAACACAAGTCAGATATCCATCCATCCATTTTCTACCGCTTGTCCTTTCAACTGTCAGAGCTTTAATTACTAAATCAACTTCAGATCTATCTGTTGAGCAACGCCAGTTTTAAGGTAAAAACTGCCTGCATGGCTGCTTTTTGTTAATAGTAGGATTATAACTGTATTGTGAATACCGTGGTATAGCGGTTTCAAAATTATCACAATAATGCCGTGACGGTAAACGAAAACTGATAGTACACCCACCAGTATAGATTTTTTCTGGCACTAGAGAGTGTGCCGGTCTGAGAAGCAAACCGCAATTCCCAAAATCCCCTGCGCAGCGCAGCTCAGTAAAAGATGGCAGGAATCACAGGGGATCAAAGCGGGAAGCTAGTGTAACCTCCTGCAAAAGGTATAGTCGGATGTTTGGACACATTTTGGTTTCACAGTCAAGGAAACTTAAAGAGGAGAAAACACGACCGACATGCAAA
Organism: Entelurus aequoreus; assembly: GCF_033978785.1. Taxonomy (NCBI): domain Eukaryota; kingdom Metazoa; phylum Chordata; class Actinopteri; order Syngnathiformes; family Syngnathidae; genus Entelurus; species Entelurus aequoreus. The sequence goes on along the minus strand of NC_084741.1, from coordinate 42,732,625 downwards.
ATACAGTTTGCAGATATTGCCAGACAGCAATCATCTGCAATTCCGGAAATATAAGCAACACGAGAAGTCACTTGATTAATTATCAACCGAAAAAGATGATTAATGCAAAACCAAGATGTACCGTAATTTCCGGACTATAAGCCACTACTTTTTCCCCTCGTTCTGGTCCCTGCGGCTTATACAAGGGTGCGGCTTATTTACGGCCTGTTCTTCTCCGACACCAACGAAGAGGATTTCGGTGGTTTTAGTACGCAGGAGGAAGACGATGACACAATGATTAAAGACTGACTTTTCATATACCGGTAGGCTGGTTATTTTGATAATGTACAGGCGAGCACTTTGTATTACTTTGCACCGTTGTATTATTTGTACTCTGCACGAATTATGTTCGCCATGTCAAAGATGTGAAAGTTTGATTGAATGATTGAAAGATTTATTGTTAATAAATGGGACGCTTTGCGTTCCCAAACAGTCATCTCTGTCCCGACAATCCCTTCCGTGGTAGCAGGAACCCCTATATACTACGGTAATTACACATCAAAACCCTGCGGCTTATAGTCGGGTGCGGCTTATATATGGAGCAATCTGTATTTTCCCCTAAATTTGGCTGGTGCGGCTTATAGTCAGGTGCGGCTTATAGTCCAGAAATTACGGTAATCAATTTGTATGGCATTTCAATCAATTTTCCTAATGACAGCATGTTTACAATGTCAGTTTAAAGATACTAAAGTCAATGTTTTTTTTTTTACATTGGATTGTAAATTGAAAAACGTTTTTTTTGCACTTTATTTGAAAATACCTATTGGTAGTGATAAATAGGACCACAACATTTAAACATCATATTAGTGTTTATTTACAAAAAGTGTGTTTATCCTTAACATAAGTAGCACCTAATTTTCCTAAAATAAATTGTTTTCCAAGTCATCTTTTTTTTCTTTTACATTACAGCAATAATATCGTACCGTGGCTTTAATACCGTGACAATATCGTACTTTGGGATTTTGATATCGTTACATCCCTGGTTATTAGTGTAATATATTTCAAAATATTTTCATAGCACTGCACCGGGTGGCTCTTTTATTCCACTTTTTATAATAGTATTTTCTTCATGTGCCGCGGGCTTTTAAAAAGGTAGTTTTGGCCCGCACTTTGGACACCCCTGTCCTATGATATAACTATGTTAAATATAAACGTTGTTGTGCAGTTGCAAGAAAAAGTATGTGAACCCTTTGGGATTACTTTGATTTCTGCATAAATTGGTCATAAAATGTGTTTTGATCTTCATCGAGGCCATAATAGACAGTCTGATAAAACTAATAGCGCAGATAAAATATAGGTTTTCATCTTTTTATTGAACACAACATGTAAACATTCACAGTGCAGGGTAGAACAAGTATGTGAACCCCTAGGCTGATGACTTCTCCAAGAGCTGATTGGAGCCAGGACTCAGACGAGTCTAATTAATGTGACGAGATCATACGTGTACATACACCTGTGATAAGTGTGCTGTTCTCAAGAAGCATTGCCTCACACAAAAGAGCTCACAGAAGATCTATGATCAAGAATAGTTAACTTGCATAAAGCTGGAAAGGGTTATCTCTAAAAGCTTTGATGTCCATGTGTCCACAGTAAGACAGACTGTCTACAAATGTAGAAAGTTCAGCACTGTTGCTGCTCTCCTTTGGCGTGGTCGACATGTAAAGATGACTGTGAGAGCACAGCGCAGAATGCTCAGTGAAGTGAAGAAGAATCCCAGAGTGTCAGCTTAAGACTTGCAGAAATCTCTGGCACATGCTGTCATTATTGTTGACAAATCTACAATACGTAAAACATTGAACAAGAATGGAGTTCATGAGAGGACACCACAGAGGAAGCCACTGATGTCCGAAAAAAAACATTGCTGCACATTTGAAGTTTGCAAAAGAGCACCTGGATGTTCCACAGCACTACTGGCAAAATATTTTGTGGACTCATGAAACCAAAATTTAGTTGTTTGGAATGAACACACAACGCTATGTGTGGCGGAAAAAAGGCACAGCACACCAACTTCAAAACGTCATCTCAACTGTGAAATATAGTGGAGGTGGCATCATGGTTTGGGGCTGCTTTGCTGCCTCAGGGCCTGGACGGATTGCTTTCATCGATGGAAAAATGAATTCCCAAGTTTATCAAGACATTTTGCAGGAAAAATTAAGACCATCTGTTCGCCAACTGAAGCTCAACAGAGAATGGGTAATGCAACAGGACAACAACCCCAAGCATAGAAGTAAATCAACAACAGAATGTTTTGAACAGAAGAAAATACGCCTTCTGGATTGACACAGTCAAGAGTCTTGACCTCAACCCGATTGAGATGCTGTGGCATAGCCTCCAGAGAGCTATTCACACCAGACGTCCCAAGAATATTGCTGCACTAAACAGTTTTGTGAAGAGGATTGGTCCAAATTTCCTCCTGACTGTTGTGCAGGTCTGATCTGCAACTACAGGAAACGTTTGGTTGAGGTTATTGCTACCAAAGGAGGGTCAACCAGTTATTAAATCCAAGGGTTCACATACTTTTTCCACCCTGCCCTGTGAATGTTTACATGTTGTGTTCAATAAAAACATACATGTTTAGTGTGGTATTAGTTCAAGCAGACTGTATTTGTCTATTGTTGTGACTTTGATGAAGAACAGAATACATTTTATCGCCACTTTATGCAGAAATCCAAGTAATCCCAAAAGGTTGACATATTTTTTCTTGCAACTGTATTGGACATTAACCAAATAGCTAGTGGATAAAAATAGCAAACTGTTTACTATCAAGTGAACTATTCAGTTGCTCGTAATAACCTGATCAGATGGCAACCAAAATAACAACATGAACACTATGTACCGTTACATAACAGCTTTTCCAAACATGTATGCCCCCCGAAAACCTGAGAGTGAACGAATATTAATACCCCCATCATGGACAGACGCGGTCATCAGCATGATTACACTAATCTTATACAATCGTTCTAAATGGTTGCTATCTGGCTAATTCGTTAAGAAAATGTGTGCCTCTCACTACAACACAAAAAATGAAAGACGCAACTAACCGCAACCATACGTTACCTGTGTCCAAATGTACTTCCCAAGAAGAGGTCGGGTTGAATAAATGAAGCTCTCTGAACAAATACATACGACAATATGGCATGTTGTCTTCCGATAAAGTAGAGTGCGGTGAAGCGCTGCGACGTTAACAACTTAATCTTGTTAATCCATGACAAATCTGCTCTGGTCCAACATGCTATGGCTAACATGCTAAAGCTAGCAGCTAACCCATCGTAACTCGTGTTTGTCAACAATGCAGCTAAAAGTGGCACATTCGTCCACAGGTTCTCTAGTGACGCTATCAAACATGATAACGAGGCGTTACCTGTCGCGGCTCATCAATGAGGGAGTACAAATCTCGGTTTTGGGCAGGCAGCTGTATCAGAAGAATCCACTGTTGCAGTTGCAGTAGTTCCGCTAGTCGACTCAACGCTCAGATGGCAGACAAAGCAGACGAGGCAAGGGGGCGCTTGTTTAACGTCACGGAGTCTCGGGCTGGACGGCATCTGCTTAAATTATTTTCTTGAAACGTTTTAAAACCTGTCTTGTTGTGCTTATTCGTTGACGAACTGTATACTTAATACGCATATGTTTCCATAAGAGTAACAATTCTGCCAATGTTAAAAAATGTTGTATATGTTTCTTTTACTTTTTATTCCTAGCTGTATGTAGAAGTGGATGGTTGCATCAGCTCCGCTCTTTTAATGTCTTAAATGTCCTTTCTTTGATGTTTGCTATGGCAATGAGTTGTTTTTCCCTAGGCTCAGTCTGGATCCCCTCTCCAGGGGCCCAGGCTTGGACCAATTGTTTTTTGTTTTTTTCCCCTCACCCCCTCCCAATTGTTTACCTGTATCTCACCTTTTTTGTAAGGGGCGCAGAAGTTGGCAGACCCGTCAGCGATCCTGTTCTGTTGTCTGATCTTGAATGAGATTGTCCTGAAAATTTAAATTTCCCCTCGGGGATTAATAAAGTGATTCTGGTTCTAATCTGATCAACAATAATGATAACCGTTGATCAAAAAGTGCTGCGAAACTTCGAATCGAATCAACCTAACTCCTTACTCCTGGAAATAAAACATACGCAAAATGCTGAACAACTGTTTTGAAGATGTTAAACTGGAAAAATAATAACTCATAGTTTGGTATTTTGTGGGAATTTGGAACAAACAAGGGATAAAGCATGTATTCTGGCAATGATTAAGAATTGTGACATCAATGATGAATTTGAAATAATTCTAATATAATTATTGGACTAGTGTGTATTTTGCACATAGTTAGAGCCGAAATATAAAAATGTAACTAAAATGTATTTTCACACACTTTAACTGTGTGGACAGTAAATTGTAAATGGTGGCATCCTTTTTTATTAGATTAGAATAACAAATAAATTAGAACCGGAAGTGAAGGTCTGGAGTACCGGAAGTACCTAAATTGCGTTTAGTGACACTGTGCAGTTTGGTCAGAAATGGTGCTACCAAGAATGCTATCAACAAACTCATAAAGAGAGTGACGTGTGACGTTCTCTCTCGTCGACATTTCTTGAAAGGAGACATATCGGCGGAAGGAGGGTGTCGAGGTTTAATTCGCACTCGTAAGTTTCCTTCAAAGGGTTGCAAATACTCGCGTTACCCTGACGTTTTGTTTAGCTAGCTGCTAGCATCATAAGCTAATAACACTTTGTAAACGACACGCAATTTTAAAACCTCGCATTGGCCTGAAATAATGGACGATGAACAAATCCTCACTGTTTAGTCTTGGGGATTTCTGCAGAAAGGCTTTTAAGACAGCTAAAAACTTCATTAGCTAAGTGCCTACCGCTTAAAAGCAGTTTTGTTAAAAAGAGCAACTTCCATAGTGTTGTGAAAAGTCTGTTATCAAATAATCCCAGTCGTGTCAACCGGGATGCTCTGAATTACTTTAAAGACCCCCCTTGTGAGCAGTGTCTATCCTATAATATATGCCCTGCCCTAATTTATAACCGTTTTCAACGTTTATGTAGCTTCAACTAAAGACATACAGACCACCCTACCATCTAAGGGGTGACACCTGCTGCCCAGACCTTCATATTTGATGAGGTCATGAGTAGTGTCAACATCACCCGAGATATTCTGCACAGACAGATCAGAGTGAGTAACTAACCAGAATATGGGGACAACACCAGTGACACTTCTGGGTAATTATCTATGGTGTGAATGTTTGCCTGTAGGACAAGAGAGCAACAGGCTTTCAAAGGTTCTATCATGTGACTGACCCCTTAATCAAAAGGCTGGGCCTGGAGGCTGAGCTTCAGGTCAGTCCCAGCGAGTGCTTGTGCTGGCATTGCAGGGTATGTTTGGAAGACTGACCATTTATTCTTCTGCAGGGCCATACTGGCTGCGTGAACTGTCTGGAATGGAATGAACACGGCGAGTAAGCAATAACTCTTTCTTGACTGTATTAATTATACTTTGCTATGTGCGGTTTAATCAACAATTTCTCATCATGCCTTTTTTTTTGCAGTCTGCTGGCCTCAGGCTCAGATGACCAGCATGCCATCATCTGGGATCCATTCAGGCTCAAGAAGCTTACTACTATGCACACAGGACATGCAGCAAACATATTCTCTGTAAAGGTAAGGTAATTTGAAATGGAAAGTGTTTTATGTCAGTGGCATGTAGGACAGTTGGTGACTAATATGAGGATGGCAGCAGTGGGAATTGGAGTCTATTATGTTTTGACTGTTGCTTTTCAAAAACTTCGATTTGACACTTCGGCAGAAAGTCTTTGAGTTGCAGTATTTCCATACGTTTATTTATTTGTATAATTTGGGAAGTAGGTTTGGCACTACATGGCACTATTGCTTATAAACACAATATTCAAAAGTACTGTCAATTAATCTAGCTTGTTGTTACAACTCTGTACAATAGGTGGCTGTGTGCTCTGTGATCCCGCTTTTTTAACACCTCATACGCACTAGGGTTGCGTGATATACAGTAGACGATATACGGTCTAAATGATATGAATTTAGCCAACAATAGAGCTGTTGATACTGTCGTTATACCGTGATAATGCATGTTAGCTGTGTCTAGCAAATTTGATAGCTACAATCAAACAAACATCATCATGGCAATGTAACATTCTCGCTGGAAGCTAATATCCCTTCACAGTGCAGAGCCACTTCTAAGTCTCAATCAATCAATCGTGGCCTTTATGGTGGCAAATAAACCACGTTTCTTACTAATATCATCGCTGCAGAAAGAGGATTAGCTAAACATGCTACACTACACATCACAGGAGGATATGCAAACAGTCAAGTTAGAGCTTTTTAATGTAAACAGAGGAGGGCGGATCGACACAAAAATTTGCAATAAAGATACCAAGCATAGTATCAGAATATGGTCAATACTACAGGGGTAGATCAATATTTTTTTTCTATCAAAAAATATTTTGTAATTTTTATTGTTTACAAATTCATTAAATAAGTCCTTAGACACGCACTATGCAAGCTCTGTTTTTTTAATAGTAATTAGAAAACGGGGAACCGTAGACACAGGAAGTGAACAAACTTTAATGTTGTGTAACCATATCTCACAAGACAATTTAATTATTTATGCTGTGTTTGTTTTTGCAATACAGTTCCTCCCTCACTCCGGAGACAGAATATTGATAACCGGTGCTGCGGACACTAAGGTCCATGTGCATGACCTGACAGTGAAGGAAACCATCCATATGTTTTCCGATCACACCAACAGGGTCAAACGCATTGCCACAGCGCCAATGTGGCCCAACACCTTCTGGAGTGCTGCAGAGGATGGCGTCATTCGGTGAGAAGCCAGGAATAATTTCTATCCTCCTGATTAATGCAGATATTCCCTGCTCACTTCTCCAATGTACGTGCAGACAGTATGACTTGCGGGAGAGCAGTAAACGCTCCCAGGCACTGATCAACTTGACAGAGTTCTGTGGTCAGCTGATGGAGGCCAAGTGTTTAGCTGTCAATCCATGCGACAACAACTACATGGCAGTCGGAGCCAATGGTCCCTTTGTACGTCTCTATGACATTCGGATGATTCACAACGGCAGGTGGGTTGTAGCTCCTTGCTCTGATGAGGACACACTCCCATGTTCTAATTCACAGCTTTTTTTTCTACTCCCTGAACAGAAAATCAACCGTTTTGCACCCAGTATTTGACAACCTGAGCCCCATCCCAGACAATGCTGTGCAGTACTATGTTGCAGGTGATACATTTTTATCTGTTAGCGCTGTTTACTTTGCAGTCTGATGACTTTACAGTGGAACTCGCCTATGAGAACCAACTCATCAAGTCCTGGTGCACCGTGGTTTTATTCCTAGAAAAGGCCAGCTTTAGTCGTCACCGCTTTTCTCGACATAGAATTTGACACCTAGTCGGGTATTTTTTATGAATAATTGGTCAGTTGATGTCAAAAAGAGTTTCAGTATTAACTTAAGTTTTAGTTAAAGGGGTTGACAGTTAGATTTTTCAAAGCCAAATAACAAGAACACCATTGGCTAGCTTGTGTTGTTACCATTAGTGGTTTAACAGAACACATTTGTGTTAAAAGGGTCTATATATTTCACAATGACTAAGTTTATATAGTAAAATGTTTTACCGGACCAAATAAAAGGATTGGTGTTTACGGCGTCACTCACTCTGTCTCATCAACCCGTACGCACAGGCAGCGCGTGCACACATACAAAAGCAGTCCAACAGAAGCAACAAACAATTTGCAGCCATGTTTAAATTGTAGTCATGTTTTATTTCGAACATGTATACAATTCCAATATGATGCATCACATATTTCCAGCTGTTCCATTACAGCATGTCCGAAAAGGAGTAGGAAGAAGCAGAGCTTATTTAATCCTACTTCTATTGATATCATGGCATTATCCTATTCCTTTGTTTTCTGTTTGTAACAGAACAGTGAATAAGTAGATAAATACATAAACCATAAGTAAGTCAAAACATATTGAATACATAATCATTATCTCATTTGTTTTTGTTTTTTAAAGTTCAAGATGTTTATAAGATGCATAATTCTTCTTCTTTGTACTTTGTGAACACTTGGAGTTTGAACAGTCTCTTAAACCGAATCATATTAGTGCTTTGTTTGATTTCCTTGCTTAATCCATTCCATAATTTATTTCCACATTCGGATATGCTAAAGGTGTTAAGTGTTGTACGAGCATACAAATGTTTTAAATTATATTTTCCTCTAAGATTATATTCCTCTTTTGTTGAGAAGAAGTGTTGTACATTCTTGGGTAGCAGGTTACAGTTTGGTTTGTACATCATTTTAGCAGTTTGCAAATGCACCAAGTCCATTAATTTCAATATTTTTGATTCAATAAATAAAGAGCTTGTATGTTCTCTATATCCAACATTATGTAGTATTCTAATTGATCCTTTTTGTAACACTGTTTGTTGTTGTTTCCCCATATTTCTGCACAATAACTCAGATATGGTAACACTAGTGAACAGTAGAGAATGTTTCTATTTGTGTTGACTTTCCCTTCTACTGTTACCAAAAAGCATTATTTTAGTTTTGCTGAGATTCAAAGATAGTCTGTTTTTGTCAAACCATCTTTTTAATTTATTAATTTCTTCTGTTATTATTTGTATCATCTTCTGTGTGTTCTCTCCTAAACAAAACAGTCGTGCCATCTGCAAATAATACTAACTTTACGTCCTTTGTAACTTTGCAAATGTCGTTTATATAAAGATTGAACAGATTTGGTCCCAGTATATATTCCTGAGGTACGCCACAATATATTTTCAGCTCTAGATGTTTGCTCTTCTATCTTCATGTATTGCTTCCTGTTGGTTGAGTAGCTTCTTACCCAGTTCAAGATCAACCCTCTGATGCCATACCATTCTAATTTGTTTATACAAGATATTATGGTTGATTGTGTTAAATGCTTTTGTTGAATCCATAAACACTGCAGAAGCACATTTTTGCTATCTATTGCATTGGTGGTCTCTTCCGTTATTTCGATTAATGCCATTGATGTTGAAATGTTGGCTCTTTATCTGTATTGATTGTCTGTGAGTGTTTCATTTTTATTCATGAATTTGTCAAATCTGTTGTTATAGTTATTCAATAATTTTAGAAAATTATGGAAGTAGAGAAACAGGTCTGTAGTTTGTAAATTTTTATTTGTCTCCAGTTTTATAAATTGGTACGACTTTTGCTATTTTCCTTTTATCTGGGAATTTGCCTGTTTGAAATGATAGGTTGCTGGTATATGTTAAAAGTTCTGAAATCTCTTCAATAACCTTTTTCATCGTTTTCATATCAATTCCATTACAATCATTTGAGGACTTGAATTTACATTTTTTTCACAATATTTATTTTTCCTCTTTTGTCGCACCTTCGAGGAACATCGAGTTGGGATTTCTGTCTATAGTGTCATTCAAGTCCTCAACTTACTTGGGATCTGGAATCTTTTCTTCCAGATTTGGTCCAATATTCACAAAGTACTTTTTGAAGCTTTCAACTACTTCGTTCATATTTTAATTTTTTTACATTTCCGTCTGAGAAGTATTTAGGATAATGCTTCTTAACATAATTTTTAATAATACTATTTAGGATGCTGTTTAAGATGCTATTTAAGATGTTTTGATCGAAAATACATTTAGTGACAGCTAACACTAACTATCCAAATTGCTATTAATAGCTAACAACGGCCAAAGCTAATGCGCGTGCATGTGTTACGTTTGTACGTAGTTATGTCATCACGTGCTAGAAGCTGGAAGAGAGGGGCATAAACTTTGTAAAACACATTGAACAGTTAGTGCCTTCTAGACATCTGTGTAAATGCTACAAACAGCCCCTCTTAGTTTATTAATGTGTCATGTTTGCATACAGTTGCACATAGTTGTAAATGTTTGTGAGCAACGTTAATCAAATTTATAGAAACATACAAAATACACATGCATTTCCTATGGGGCTTGAACATTTTTTAGTATAACTGTGTATATGCAATAATAAATGTGTTTATTCTAATACTGGTGTGTTACAACCACATGTGTGCAGTAAGTAGTATTATTTAAAGATGTGTGTTTCTCTTCTTCAGGGCACCTGCCAAAGCGGCTAACGGATTACAATAGCCGCTTGAGAGTCCTCGTGACCACTTCTGTCACTTTCAGTCCAGATGGAACTGAGTTGCTTGTCAACATGGGTGGGGAACAGGTAACGTTTCTGAACTCAATTAGAAGATAGTCACAGATGTTTATTTAATACTAAATTAGATTTTTTTCCTTCTCTAGGTTTATCTGTTTGATTTAACATGCAAACAAAGGCCATATACACTTCTTCTTCCACAGATGTGCGAGCCATCAAGAGGTAGGTCTCTGCTACGTATTGTATATAAAATACATATAGTGTGGGTCTGATATACTGTAAAGGAATGAGTGTATTAAAACACAGGCAAACTTGAACCACGCACAAATAGATCTATTAAACCTGCGCGCAGAAGGTTGCGTCTCTTAAATGAGCAAAACAAAGCACAATCCATGTTGCATGTCTGTCTTCATGCATATGCTGATTATTACAACGCCCACAATAATGAGAGGAAGATATGTAAATCTAATTATTTAGCACTCGCAATGTAATTTATCAAGACTAAAACTGTTCTGCGGCTCCTGTTTTGCATCTATATTTAGGTCTTTTGGAAGGTTGTGCAAACTGGCTCAGTTCACACAAACGGGCTGTGCAAATGAGAGACAATATTGCGTCTGTGCGTGACAACATATTTGAACTGTCAAAAATTAAAAAATTTAGACAAATTGTCCATTAAACACACACGTGTGTGTGTGTGTGCGTGTGTGTTTGTGTGTGAACAGTGATGGTACTTGGAGAGCCAAGTGTTTTCTGAGGTAGTAGTTGGTGAAAAAAGTTTGAGAACCACTGGTCTAGATCAGAGGTTCTAAACCTTATTGACCTTGGGTTCCAGCTTTTCCACTACAGAGGGTCCTGCGGTCCAATCAAGTATTAACACTGAATTATTCATCTTACTCTTGACTTTAATCATATTCAATAATTATGTCTAGCCTACTTACAGTTTAACAGGATAAATGTTATCAAATAATATTAAAACCATGTATTAATCACAACAAATATTATCAAAGCTTAAGTCATCAGGCTGATTACAAAATTTAATAATCAAATATACCGGCAAAGAAGGGACTCATAAAAAAACTTGATAACAAATAAATATTGTTACTATTACGCGATGCTAAAATAAATTCTAACTAAATTAATGATAAATAATAATGATATATGTTTCTTAAATAGGCAGTCAATAAAATTAAGGTGCAAATGAAAATACAGCTTCACCACTTTAGTCATATTTTTTGCGCTTAAAAAACTTCTCCATGACTTTAGCTCTAGACTTATCTGTTTGAGATTGTCATTACTGCCACAAGTTGTGGAAAAGTGTATAGAAACTGAGTACCGCTGATACAAAACTGATTTTTTTGTGGCCCCTGTCTCCTGGTTAAGAAACACTGGTCTTGCTCACACTTAAATATCGCCCAGAAAAGATGATACACATTATAGTTGTGTGCCGCATGTCACCAACATTGCACTATGTGATGCCATAAATGAAGTGAAGTGAATTACATTTATATAGCGCTTTTTCTCAAGTGACTCAAAGCGCTTTACATTGTGAAACCCAATATCTAAGTTACATTTAAACCAGTGTGGGTGGCACTGGGAGCAGGTGGGTAAAGTGTCTTGCCCAAGGACACAACGGCAGTGACTAGGTTGGCGGAAGCGGGGATCGAACCTGCAACCCTCAAGTTGCTGGCACGGCCGCTCTACCAAACGAGCTATACCGTCGAAAATTAATGTTGTCATGGTGACAGGCGTTATACGTGCAAAAATCCTCATTTACAGGCAGGTCTACACCACTTTTGCACTTGTCATTAATTGTGAACACGGTTTTCGTAGATCACCCGCAACATGGCCACTAACAATAGTACACACAATTTTATAGTTTGCACATGATATGTGGCAATTGTTATTTGGATTTTAGTAGATCATGCCTGATATGGACTAATGAGCTTCAAACACCTTCTGAATAAAGTACAACAAAAATGGTGAGCCAGCAAGCCTTCTTTCAGGTCCAATGTCAGTGGCCTTAGACCTCAAATTTTTTTTGAACAAATAGGAAAACAAATCCCACTGACACACTCCGTGTGAGAAAAGTCTTACCAGAGAGCAGATGCTGTTGTTGAAGAAGGAATGTCCTTTGTCCACATTGTGTATCAAATAGCTTCATTGTAGCGTATAACTGATTGTGAAACATTGGATTCCAAGGAGATGTGCAGAATGGGAAGACTACCAACGGCGTCTCCAATGGAATGCACTTGCCAGGCAGCCATATTCAATGTACCCAAAGCAAGATACAACTGAGGTATGAAGTATTTTTTGGAAAAATAAAACTGTTTTAAAGTTACACTGGTCACATAAAGTGACCCATACCATTATCCCTGGATCTCTGGAGGAAAATGAATGGCTAAGCATGCTACACACACACACACCGAGTTGGACGACACAAGAAGCTAACCACTAAAACTTCAATGTAAAGTTGGGGTGATCGATCCAGATGTCGATACTATCAATATCTAGTATAATATCAGTATATAAATGATACTAAAGTGTTTAGATTGATGTTTTTCTTATTATTACAAAATAATATTTTTAGTCGTATTTGTTATCGTTTACTCTCTGGATACAGGAATGCTTTGAGGGCAAAACCCAAATGATATAAACGGAGCCAATAGTAGTTTTTGCCTTTGTTTCGTTTTTGTGCACTATCTATTTTATTGTGTCTAAAAAAATTGTAACATTCAATACCACAAATTGAATGCATCATCTGATTAACTACAATATCAGCATATTCTACATTTAATGAGATAAACTTTATAAAATGTGTCAATGTTTACTTTAGTTACTTACTATAAAACATTTTCACTTCTATAATCTATTGTCAAAGTATTGGCTCAAGACTGAAAATTGGATCAGATTTGAGGCCAAAAATGTTGATCGGGACATCCTTTGTACATATTATAATGGCTCGATGAACAGATGCTAGCACGTCAGTTAAAAGTTTTTTTTTTAATACTAAATTGGTAATATACTGTACGCTCTTTTCTATTCTTGTCACTGTTGCAGCTCTACTGAGCTTCCTCCCCACTTGGAAAAGATTAAACAACAAGCTAATGATGCATTTGCAAGACAGCAGTGGACACAGGCCATCCAGCTGTACAGTTTAGGAATTCAGCATTCCAGTTGCAACGCCATGTTGTATGGAAACCGTGCCGCAGCCTACATGAAGCGGAAGTGGTACGTGTCATTTTATTAACGTAACGTTACATTCGCCCAAACATGAGCTGTCATTTAAAGCAATGTTTTGTATTTGGAAATATGGCAGGGATGGAGACTACTACGACGCACTCAGAGACTGTCTGAAGGCTCTGACTCTAAACCCACAACATCTTAAAGCTCATTTCAGGCTCGCACGGTGTCTCTTTGAGCTCGAATATGTGTCAGCGGCACAGGACTGTCTCGGCGATTTCAAAGGAAAGTTCCCGGAGCAGGCACACAGCAGTGCTTGCGATGCATTGGATAAAGACATCAAGACCTACAAGCCAGAATCAGGTGGTCTAACTCGTAAAAGGTCTTACCCAAAAATTTACTTCATGAACAATTTATAGATTCGACACCCACAACATTAGGTACATCGTCCCACGCCGATCAATACAGGGCTGCATGCAAAAAATATGTCACTGCATGTCGCACGGGTTATTGAGCGCATGCCAATATCGGATGAAAATTATACTTTAGCCTACCTTATTTGTGTTTCCTCAAACCAAGTCGTAATGTCGCTGTCTTTTTCTATCAAGAGTTCAGCGGCTAATCCAATTCCATAGTGGCTCAAATGCTGTTGACAAATATTTACTTTATTATATTTATTTTATGGATTTAAAGCAGGCGGGAGGAATATATGGAAGCTCAAGCTGCAGCAGTCTCTCACGAGGCTTGCCAACACAGAATGTCCAAGAATGACCACACATGTACGTTCATCAATCTTTGACGTCACAAATGGCCCACAGTTAAAAAAATATTCCTGAACCTGTCGGTCAAAAGCATCCACATCTGTGTGTAAGCTCACAACCAAATGCAAGACCCTTATGATTTGACTTTTTGGCAGTGTTTACTGCGATTATTCAACAAAATTCAGAGTCATAAAAGACAAAAAATCATTATTAGGTACCCTTTAACATCTTTTTTACCCATGTTTAAAGCTCAAAAATCAGGGGGAAAAAAGACAAATCCCACGCAAGTTTGCCCTCTTCTCTTTCTTCAGTTGGATCTTGTGCCTGTTTGTTGCTGAATTTATTCCACACACCAATTGTCTCACACGAAAATGACCCATTTCACCTTAAAAACCTGTGTGACATCACTGCGCATCACAGATGGTGGGTAATTGACTAGGAATGTCCGATCAAGGTTTTATGCTGCCTATTCCAATACCATTCACCCATGAGTGAGGTCAGCTGTTTTTTTCCAGTTTATTTATGAGTGCTATTGGCAGTCAAACTATATCAGCACAATATTTAAACTGTTTCCTTATTCTCTTTTATTAAATATACAGTCGTGGTCAAAAGTTTACATACACTTGTAAATAACGATGTCATGGCTGTCTGGAGTTTCCAATCATTTCTACAACTCTTATTTTTTTGTGATAGAGTGATTGGAGCACATACTTGTTTGTCACAAAAAACATTCATAAAGTTTGGTTCTTTTATGATTTTTTTTTATGGATCTACTGATAATGTGACCAATTCTGCTGGGTCAAAAGTATACATACAGCAATGTTAATATTTGGTTACATGTCCCTTGGCAAGTTTCACTGCAATAAGGCGCTTTTGGTAGCCATCCACAAGCTTCTGGCAAGCTTCTGGTTGAATTTTTGACCACCACTCTTGACAAAATTGGTGCAGTTCAGCAAAATGTGTTGGTTTTCTGACATGGACTTGTTTCTTCAGTATTGTCCACATGTTCTCAATGGAGTTTAAGTCAGGAATTTTGGAAGGCCATTCCAAAACCTTAATTCTAGCCTGATTTAGCCATTCCTTTACCACTTTTGACGTGTGTTTGGGGTCATTGTCCTGTTGGAACACCCAACTGCGCCCAAGACCCAACCTCCGGGCTGATGATTTTAAGTAGTCCTAAAGAATTTGGAGGTAATCCTCCTTTTTCAATGTCCCATTTACTCTCTGTAAAGCACCGGTCCCATTGGCAGCAAAACAGGCCAAGAGCATAATACTACCACCACCATGCTTGACGGTAGGTATGGTGTTCCTGGGATTAAAGGCCTCACCTTTTCTCTTATAACATATTACTGGGTATTGTGGCCAAACAGCTCAATTTTTGTTTCACCTGACCACAGAACTTTTCTCCAGAAGGTCTTATCTTTGTCCAAGTGAGCAGCAGCAAACCTTAGAGGGGCCTTAAGGTGTTGCTTCTGGAGCAAGGGCTTCCTTCTTGCTTGGTAGCCTCTCAGTCCATGGCGATGCAAAACACGCTTGACTGTTGACACTGACACCTGCTTTCCAGCAGCTTCCAATTCATTGCAGACCTGCATTTTGGTGGTTCTCGGTTGACTCTTGATCATCCTGACCAATTTTCTCTCAGTAGCAGATGATAGCTTGCGTTTTCTTCCTGATCGTGGCAGTGACAAAACTGCCATGCATTTTATACTTGCGAACAATTGTCTGCACAGTTGCTCTTGGGACCTTAAGCTGCTTTGAAATGGCTCCAATTGACTTTCCTGATGGTCAATGATTAGTTTTTTCAGATCTGTGCTGAGTTCCTATGACTTTCCCATTGTTGTGTTTGTAACCGGGTCTAATGACTGCATCACATGAGCCCTACTTAAATGGGCTCAGAAAAGTCAACAGGTGTCGTCAATCATAATCACTCACATGAAGTTAAGAGGCCATACCATGAAGCTAATTTGATTTGATTGTAACTTTTCTGCATCACCAAAATGTATAATGTATGTTGTTGCCGTATGTATACTTTTGACTCAGCAGATTTGGTCCTATTTTCAGTAGATCCATAATAATTTTCATAAAAGAACCAAACTTCATGAATGTTATTTGTGACAAAAAAACGTGTGCTCCAATCACTCTATCACAAAAAATAAGAGCTGTAGAAATTATTGGAAACTTAAGACAGCCATGACATTATGGTCTTTACAAGTGTATGTAAACTTTTGACCACGACTGTAGTTTGAGCAAAACAAAGTCAATAGTACACAATAACTAAACAAAAGCAAAAACTACTATTTGCTACACATTTAAACCCTTTAGTTTTTGCCCTAAACGTCCTCCTGTGTCCAGGTAATTATTCAGAGCTTGTAAACATTGACAAAAACAAAAAAATATTGTGAGAAAATAAACATCGGTCTGATCTATGGATCGATTCAATTGTTTACCTGCGACAATGCTGACACACCAACAGTCTCTCTTTTAGACTCCTATTAATATACTTGTTAATTTCATGTTAATAGCTGCTTACTGTCTGCTGCAACGTGGTTCTATCTACACTTCTTAAACTTTACTCTGCACTTATTTCTTGGTGTTGTTTCATGCTAGGTTAGCTTAGCTATTTGCATGTCTGTTCCTGGTTTTCTCTCGGTGTGTAACATGTTTAGTCTCGTCCTCCAATACTTGGTGATGATACTTAAGACACTAAGAAATATAGTTTATTTACCGCTATGCAGGTGTTGATTATTATATTAAGGGAGCAGCCCCCCACTGTGTATGGAGACACATAATTAGCTGCTACCTGCTTGTCACCCAGAGAGGAACAGAGTTTATGATCAGTGTTAAATGTCATTAATCAGCGATGGCCGATCACATACTTTTTCACAGATTGGTGGCCGATGGATCGGCACATATCTAGTATTGACGGATGGTGGCGCATGGAGACATTCCACAATAGAACGGAGCCACAGCTGTTATGCATCCATTGTAAAGTCCGATGTTACAGTTCGCTTTAAAAATCAGTAAATAATTGAATTAATTTTACATTCCTCATATACAAAGCATCAAAGTAATCCTGAATTTTGTAATCAAGTTTTATGCATTTTTCATTCATTCATCAGTACTGTTATTACTCCACCCGACCCATTTAAAAAATAATTGGTTTTCCATGAGTCCTAATTTGTATTATTTGAACCCTGACCAATAGAAAATGAGAAGCGCAACTGTCCCACCCCACTACAAAAAATGATTCAGAAGGAAGTATCTGAAGATGAGTTGGATCAGAGAGGACAGAGTTTGGACTACAAGCACCGATACTGTGGTCACTGCAACACGACCACTGATATCAAGGAGGCCAACTTCTTTGGAAGGTTAGTCACTTAGGGGGCACTAAGAAGCTGTGCAGGCAGAACAACTCAGAACAGTCTTTCCCAACCACTGTGCCGGGGGGGCACGTCTGTTTATTGTTAGAGCTCATCAGTTGTGCCATGGAAAATTAAACAATTTTGCTTAATTGCCTTGAAAATCAGATGTAGTTTTGCTCATATTTTAAACAGAACAATTAAATGATTTTTCACTAGATGGCAAAAGGTTGATAATTACTTGTGTACCCACCTGTTTCTATTCAGTCGACAGAATAAGTCAGGGCATCCTTTTGGTTTGCCAATTTTTTTTTGCCATGTACCTTGGCTCAGTAAAGGTTGGGAAACACTGCAGTAGAAAGTAGAAAGCTTAGCTTATGTTGGAAGCTGAACGAAAAACAATATCATCTCTGATTCTGTCATTCTAAGTTCATAGAGTCCTGCTTAACTGCGGTCATTCCTCCACAGCAAAGGCCAGTACGTTGTCAGCGGCTCAGACGACGGCTCCTTTTTTATCTGGGAAAAGGAGACAACTAATCTGGTTCGGATCCTGCAGGGAGATGAGTCTATAGTTAATTGCTTGCAGCCTCATCCCAGCTACTGCTTCCTGGCATCAAGTGGTATTGACCCTGTAGTCCGATTATGGAACCCACGACCAGAGGTAAACTACTTATTTTTTTCTTTCTAAATTATGTGTGGATATTTTACAGTATAGTATTCGTGTTGTAGTTAGTGGTAATGGAAACAGTGGTTTAAAGGGTAAATATGATTTCCAACTTTTCGGACTCATAAATGTAACATTGTTGAATAGTCGTGTTAAATAATTCCAAAGCATCAAATCATACATTTAAGTTCATACATTTTGGTGTGAGCTTGCACACAGTTCTGGATGCCTTTAAAAGATAAAGTTGTTGACGTATAAAACGATGCATTAAAATGTACTACAAACAACTACAGTAGTTTTATAAATTAATGTCATAATAATGTACAGCATTTACCTCTATTTGTTTCTCCGTCAAACATACCATCAGCAGCTTCTCCATATTATCATGGATAAATGTCCAACGTATAGATATTTTATCATTTTTGGTTGACCATAGAGTCAAATCTCCTTTAGTATGGTGCGGACTCGCAGTGATACACTTGTACTTCTTTAATTTAATGAATATCTGCTACTTCTCAGCACTGTCCTCCACACTCACTTTCTTCCTTCCCGTGGTTGGAAAATCAAAGTTACATCCAAATCTAGCTATAAGCTAATGCTAGCGGGTTAAACCAGATGTTTTGGGCGGCTCTTATGATTTCACTGTGGTATTTGCTATGCCAACTAATGGCGGGAATGCTTGTAACTCAAATTTTTGCTTGCGACCTAAATCGTAACATTTAGCTGAGAGACTGTTCTTATCTCAAAACACTCTGAACATGGTGCACTCTTAATTTGAGGCACCACTGTATTATTGAAAAGTGACGAGAGGAACAATTGGATTGATTATTAACACGTTAAGACACTCATGCTAATCAAGCAAACCCGACTTTGTCAAGGTGTCAAATACAGAAAGGAATTGCCAAAAAATACCTGTGAACGTATGACTCCCCAGCATCACCCTCTTCTTGTCCCTGTTTGCTAACAGACGGAGACGGACAATGGACGTGTGGTAGAAGACATGGAAGGCGCGGCTCAAGCCAACCAGCGGCGAATGAACGCAGATCCACTGGAGGTCATGCTGCTCAACATGGGCTATCGCATCACAGGATTGCGTGGCGTCGGCGCAGACGGTTCAGACGACGAGGACAGTCTAGGCCAGTGTCGGCCAAGCTAAAACAAACCGTCAGCCTTTCCGTAGAATGGGAAGTAGGAAGAAACAAAGTGCTTTGCCACTTGCGGATGGAATCCTAATTTGCACTCCGTTGCGACAAGAAACATAACATCTCAACACCACAGGTGGTCCTTGGGTTACGAAGGAGTTAAAACGCCTTATTTTTATCCCTGTGGTTGTCTTGCACACTGGAATGGGCGTTCCAAGGGAGTGAGAGACAGGCTTATTGGCAGGAGAAAGTGTCAATGTATCACTGTGATGACTTTAATTGTCAAGTTATCACTGTCCATGTCATAGAACATTGTTTCATATCTTACCCTTGGTGATGGCGTGGCGTCTGAGCGGCTTGCAGCAAAGTTGACTTTTGAGCATTTTACCATGTCTAATTTCGCTTTTCGGTAGAAGAGTCTGCTTAATGCATGGGACGTATGATGGAAGTTAAAACTAAAAAGAACAAACGTGATGTTGTCCTTGTTCAGTATAGCAGCGTGCGAGTACGTATTACTCAGCCTGCGTATCATCCCGCCGCGCGCACATAACTAGTTCTATTTTTCCTTTTATACCCTGTTAACGATATATGGGAGTGCGTTCCTAACCATGAAACATCGTAAGACTAGAAGAACCTGAACGCATCATCCTTTGAGGTATGCTGGCCACCTCTATCAGGGGAGAAAGTCATGGGAGAATGGTGAGAGCTCTTTTAAACCTGTATTGCACAGACAAGTTCAGCAACTTTCCCTCAGGTTTATGTTGGCAACCGCATGTTGAAGGAGAGGCGCTCTGGTGACCTCAGTTGAGGTCCCACAGTGGCAGTGAACTCCATGGACGAGCAAATCCGACCAGGTGAAGGTGCATTGCAGCATCTATTGCCTGCGCTTCAGCAGCGTGCAAAGGGTACACCTTCTGGAGTCCATTCTCTCTGTCTCTTTCTCTTTTAAGAAAGTTGCATGTTGCAAATAGTGAATGAGCTTTAATCAGTTTAAAAGACAAAACGTGATTTATTTTGTTGAAATTTGCCCACCATCAGCTAAATGCCCCCAATTGTGTTCTTTGTTGTCTTTATAACAGGAGTGTTCACGCATTTAGTTTTAACCAAATACATTTTCTGATTTCTTCAAGTTGTTGATTGCAAGTGAAATGTTGGTGTGAAAAATGACATGTTGTGTCAAAGTGGGACACAAAGGCTCATGTAGAGTGACAACGGCTGTGTCTTTTGGAACACACTCATTTTAATTAATCAACGCACAAGTTATTTCACTTTCCTCATAAATTTTCTTTAAAGAATCGTGTAATCACGTTTTTTTCCTTGCTCACAGATAAAGAAAAGAAATTGAATCGTCTTGTTGTGTTTTTATCTTAGTTTTATGATGAACTGAATTTTCTGGATCAGTTACACAACAGATACCCAGTACCGTTGCAAAACAAATGAGGTTATAGCAACGACGTGCTGAAGGTGAGGCCATGGTATGAACTTTACTGGCATCCTGCTCGTACATCAGTGTCTGATCTACTATGTCCTTTTTCTGACTATTAGGCACTATGTGTGATCAGTATTTCACCATTAGGATGTCCCATATATTGTACAATGAGGTGAACTAACTCGCCTGACATTGGCTCAGTGCAATATCACCTCAGTGACAATGCTCAAATGTATTCAAAATTGGATGAATAAATCCTTACATGTGTCAATTGAAATTTGAAAAAAAAAATGTCATTACATGTGTTATTAGTATATTTAATGTAATATTACATTTATTTCGGTTTAGTTATTTCATGATTTAGTTGTTGATTTAATGATTTCATTACTTAATGATTTATATATTTATCCAATGACACATTGAGAAACATGTATTTGAATATTTGATTCATTAAATTTTAACCCTTATCTATAGAGGACAAAACTAACGACGGGGATGAATGGAAGAGAATTTAAAATGTAATAAATCTTTAAATACTGAAATTAAATACCTCTACGTGTTACTAAATGTGTCAATTTCTTTTACTGTAAAATAACATGTATTTCATTATTTAATGATTTAATTAATTACGCACTTAAGTGATTATTTAGAGAATTGTTTATTTATTTTTGTTCCATTTGGTCGTGGTCAGTGCTTCATGAATCTATTTAATCTGTCAAAATCAGGGGGCGGGGCTAACCCGAATCTCGTCCAATCATTGCAAGTGGAAAACAAGGACCAACAGTTCATCAATAAATAGCTCTATAAATAATTACTTAAAAGTGTCAAGTAAATCAATAAATTAATAATAATAATGAAACCAATACATGAAAGGATTAAACCAACAATTTAATTTAATTTTACATTAAATACATTAATGAAACATTTAATAACACTAATGTACATAACATAATTACAAAATGAAAAATGTCAATTTAAATTTTTTTTTTTTTTTTTACCATTTCGTAGTATTACCATATTTATTTATTTTACTATGTCAATCAATCAATGTTTATTTATATAGCCCTAAATCACAAGTGTCTCAAATGGCTGCACAAGCCACAACGACATCTGCGGTACAGAGCCCACATAAGGGCAAGGAAAAACTCACAACCCCAATGGGACGTTGATGTGAATGACTATGAGAAACCTTGGAGGGGACCGCATACGTGGGTGACCCCCCCACCCCCCTTTCAGGGGAGACCGGATGCAATGGACGTCAAGTGGGTCTGACATAATATTGTGAAAGTCCAGTCCATAGTATATAGATCTAACATAATAGTGAAAGTCCAGTCCATAGTATATAGATCTAACATAATAGTGATAGAGTCCAGTCCATAGTGGGGCCAGCAGGAGACCATCTTGAGCGGAGACGGGTCAGCAGCGCAGAGATGTCCCCAACAGCTGCACAGGCGAGCGGTCCACCCCGGGTCCCGACTCCCGACTCTGGACAGCCAGCACTTCATCCATGGCCACCGGACCAGAGATTGTTAGACACTAAGTGTTCATTTAGCTGCTGTGCAACAATCTTTTCGAGGATTTTCGAAATAAACGGAAGTTAGTTTACCATGAGGTCATGCAGGATCGAGGTTAGGTCTTTTGAGCTAAGGATGAATAACCCCTTTTTTGAATGCTAGGGGAACAGTGCCAGAGGAAAGTGATAAGTTTATAATATTTAGCACGATGGACCTAATAATACAAAAAGCTCCTTGATAAGTTTCCCAGGAAGTGGGTCAAGTAAATATGTTGTTTGTTTTATCCCATTTACACGCCTTAACAATTCCTCTAATGTTATTTAATCAAAAAGAGAGAGCCTATTGTGTCCCATGTGATGTCTCATGTCTCATGTCTCATGTCCCATTTGATCCTCCCTCGTACTGACAAGGGACACGTTTAATAATTATTTAAATGATTTACTGAATAACTATATTAATTAAATTAGTCATGAAATATGAAAGCTATAATTAATTAAATCGTGAAATGAATAAATTATGAAATCATACATGTAATTTTGCATTAAATAAATTAATGACACAATTACACATGCATGTGTTTAATTCTAGAATAACAAATGTCAGTATTTTTTTCATATTTATTAATTTAATGTCGTCCCATTTGGCTCTACATAGTAAAATAACCCAGGGAGGTTTCTAATCTGTATGGCTCCTGGAAAAACAGTCACCCAAAGCGATTTTTGTGCTGTTACAGACAAACGAGTTTTAAAAGATACTTTTACATTCCAAAAGGCTATCTTTAAGAAAGACGTTCAAATTGTTTTAAATGAGACATATGATACGTGCGTATTTTATATTAAAATAACAAAACACTACAATAATTGTTTAAATCTGTGATTTCCGAACGCCCCATTTGACCTATTAATGAACGACGATGCGTTCACGAATAGCCCGTTTAATCCGTCTGTGGTGAAGCGACTGTGCGCTCTCTGTACTTCGTTGTCAAGAGTTGAAGCGGTGATGGCGCAGACGGACGACATTGACATAATGATGAATTATCACGGAGATGTATTCAAAAACGACAGAAAGAACTGCCGCTATCCCTACTGCGTTGTCTGGACTCCCATTCCTATTCTTTCGTAAGAAGCTAACAACACTGCATGCTATTGCTAGTTTAAGCAAATGTAGCTTGTTTAGCTATAGGTCAAATAAAGCATCGTACACTTTACCTGTTAATTTACGTTATATTCTAATTCATACTCTATTAAAGTGATATCATTTATGAATTAATGTGTATGGTTTACAGGTGGGTGCTGCCTTTTATTGGTCATATGGGAATATGCACCTCTTCCGGAGTTATAAGAGATTTCGCAGGCTCTTACTTTGTCTCGGTTGGTATTTATTGTCTACTCAATGTGTCCATTCATTAATGTGAATTACAATAATAACACATACTAGGTTAATATAAATGGACATGCTAAAATGATTTTGCATTTCTTTCCTGGCATCTTCAACATTTTGCCATGAGTTACAGCATCCATATGCAATAATTCTCATCAAATGTTTTAATTTTCCAGGAGGACAGCATGGGCTTTGGAAGACCAACAAAGTAAGTAATCAAACTGCAACGCTATTATGACAGTGGTTCCCAATTATTACCCATCATGCACATCCATCATGAGAAATTGATCATATTTACTTATTTGCATGATAAGCTAGTTGTTTTCTAGCATGTGTTCCTAAAGAGCTTATTCAATATATCTTTATTTGTATAGCACTTTTTATGCACTGTCAAGTGGCAACACAAACGCTTTACAAAAAAAAAGAAAGAAGAGATGAAAACACATACGAACATACACACAATAACAATAACAAACCATGGCATGGCACTGAGGATTGAGGAAAAAACACACCTTTTGAGGCGTCCAGAATAATTAAAATTAACCAGATCTTAAAAAAATAGTATGAAACATATTATAAAATATATTTATAAATCCATCCATCCATCCATTTCTGCGATGAGGTGGCGACTTGTCCAGGGTGTACCCCGCCTTCCGCCCGATTGTAGCTGAGGTAGGCTCCAGCGCCCCCGCGACCCCGAAGGGAATAAGCGGTAGAAAATGGATGGATCCATCCATTTTCTACCGCTGGTCCCTTTTGGGGTAAATTATATAATACATTATTAAATGAATACAAACATGACATTGAGATAATAATAGTACAGTGTTGACGCTAGGAATTTTCAAAATGGGGTCCCACAGTACATTTTTGGGGTGCCACTTTTTTGTAACCGTTATTAAAACAAATGATAAATGTATGCATTATCCTGTTATATCTCACATTCTATATGAAAAGGTTGTCATAAACGTTACTTCATTCGTTAAAAAAATAACACAAAAGAAAACAAATGCTGTATTTGTGATCGATAAAACTTTCGGCGAATCAAAATTTAAGAAACTGTACCGGAAAGTGCATTACTTTGAAGTCGACAAATAATTAATAATTTGACCCGGCAAATATACAGTATTTTCTGGACCATAGGGTGCACCGGATTATAAGGCAACACGCCGATGAATGGTCTATTTTTAATATTTTTTCATATATTAGACGCATTAAAGGAGTCATATTATTATGATTTTTTTCTAAATGTAAAAGACTTCCTTGTGGTCTACATAACATGTAATGTTGCAAAGATTATGTTTTACAGATCATCGTTAAGTCGCTTTCTGACAGTCACTTCAGGATGCGCCGTTTTGTGGGCGGTCTTATTTACGTGGCTCACCTTTGACAGCGTCTTTCCCTCATCATCTTTGTTGTAGCGGTGTAGCGTGCAAGGACGGGAATGGAAGAAGTGTTAAAAGATGGAGCTAACTGTTTTAATGACATTCAGACTTTACTTTAATCAATAATGGAGCAGCATCTCCTCATCCAGAAACAACAACAAGGCTATAAAGGTGTTCTGTGAAAAAACGTTTGACCGGAAATCTGATAACTAAAGTTCTTTGGGTGAATAATGTAAACTCACTGCACCGGTATGTTTTAGTGCTTTCATGGCAAGTTTACTGACCGATATAAGTAAGAACATTGCACTACTTTATATAAGAAAGGGCACTAAAACATTTACTACTAAAGCATTTTGATAGATTTTTGAGCGCCGTGTGTAATGTTCTATATTTTCAATGGAACATTTAAAATGTTGGTGTTGTTATTTGAAACTTATCCCTTATGTTTGACTGCCATCTACTGGTCACACTTATAATACACCCTGTACCAAATAAAATAGTGTAGCGTCCCGGAAGAGTTGGGACTGCAGGGAATTCTGGGAATTTGTTCTGTTGTGTTGTGGTGCAAATAGTCTCCCGAAATATGTTTGTCATTGTTGTTTAGTATGGTTAACAATATGGCACTTATTTATGACAGTGTTGGCGTTGTTTATACGGCTACCCTTAGTGTGACATGTATGGCTGTTTACTAAGAATGCCCTTCATTCATTTGTATATGGGGTTATAAAATCAAGATGATCATTATAATAGGTTAGGACCCTTTAGAGTAGCAGCTATTCTTGATATCTTCAATTTAAGACAAATTTTCATCCCTTACAACGCTTCAAAACCAGTGAGGTGGGCAAGCTCAACCTTATTGCCCGGGAAATACGGTGAAAAGCGATAATGGTTAAAAAAGAATATATATATATATATATATATATATATATATATATATATATATATATATATATATATATCCGCGTCACTTCCGGAATTTCACGTAAAAAGACACAAAAAGTGCGTTAATGCCAACACTGATAGTAGTAAAAATAGCAATAGAGGAAATATGAAATAACGCAATAAAAATAAAAATGTACAATAAAAAACATAAGAGTTTAACGATATCAGTAAAATGCCTGATCAAAAAGGTGTGTCTTTAACGTTTTTTTAGTTTTTATTTTGGTCTCTGTGGTCCTGAGGCTCTCCGGCAGTGGGGTCCACAGGTGGGGGCCAAAGTGGCTAAATGCCGCCTCACCTCTTTGTCTTTGTTGTAGTATTTGGTAAAGATAAAAGCCAGAGGACCTCAGGATCCGTGAGGGTAAAAGCAGGTCAGATAGATAAGAAGTGGCAGGACTAATAATACATTTAAAAACTAATAAAATAACTTTAAAATCAACCCTGAAGCGGTCGGGTAGCCAATGCAGAGACTTTAAGACTGGTGTAATGTGCTCTCGCTCTCTGGTCCTAGTCAGTATCTATGCAGCTGAGTTTTGTAATAATTGCAGAGTTTGAGTATTATTTTCCACTTAAAGAGAGTATTCATCCTCATTACTTTGTCCTATTTCCTGGTCAGCCTTTGGTGCACTGCTGCCACCTAGCTCAAAGCTTGTGTACCATCCAAGAATGAATAAAAAGTCTTGAGCTATTTATTGGTCACATGTGTTTAAATGTGTTGTAATCCTGCAGGTACTGGAAGCTTGACGTGGACAAAGTGTGTGACAACAGTGCCATTACCTGGGACAAAGCGGTGCATGATGCATCCGAAGAATACAAATGCAGGCCGGTAAGAAATCGTACACTGTTTGGCCAGAAAAAAAACACACTAATATTTATTTGCACCCCCTTTAACTTCGATCGCAGGATGCATTCATTCATATAGGCTTCTGCAATGTCACATTTATTGTTGCCAAAATCTTGTATTGGTGAAATTGTTGGGGCACTGATACCTTTAAGCTTTAAATTCAAAAGGTCTAGTAACTGTTAAAACAGGTTGCTCATTAAAATGACAAGAAAAAGAAGGGAGTAATAAACTTTTCTAATAATGTCATTATCACACACTTCTGTAGCCCAATTTACAGTAATCCCTCATTTATGGCTGTTATTTGCTTGTATTCCGACACTTGACTTCTTCCTAGAAGTGAAAACCAGTGGTTGTCAACCAAGCCAAGATGGCTGTTGTACAGCAAACAGCACGCAAACTGAGTACAAAAGAGGCTTAAATCCTCCTGCAAAAAGCCGATACTACCAAAAATGCAAACTATGCGATGGAATAGATCCCTAAACTTTAACAAAAAAAGATTTGTCGAGTGATATCAAGGATTATACGTTGGTCGCCTTCCCAGACATACAGAACTATTGTGCTCCAGACACCACGATGATGGAAACTTGGAAGAGCATGGAGGGGGGGGGGGGGGGGGGGGAGGGTAGGATATGGACAGCAAGTAGTGGACATAGAGAGAGAGACAGAGAGATCAGAAGGCATGAGAAAAAGTATCTGCATTTGATTGTTTACATTTGATTATTAGCAATCCGGGGAGGGTGTTAGTTTAGGGTTGTAGCTGCCTGGAGGTTAACTTTTATTGCGGTTTTGAAGGAGGATAGAGATGCCCTTTCTTTTATACCTGTTGGGAGCGCATTCCACATTGATGTGGCATAGAAAGAGAATGAGTTAAGACCTTTGTTAGTTCGGAATCTGGGTTTAACGTGGTTAGTGGAGCTCCCCCTGGTGTTGTGGTTATGGCGGTCATTTACGTTAAGGAAGTAGTTTGACATGTACTTCGGTATCAGGGAGGTGTAGTGGATTTTATAGACTAGGCTCAGTGCAAGTTGTTTTACTCTGTCCTCCACCTTGAGCCAGCCCACTTTGGAGAAGTGGGTAGGAGTGAGGTGGGATCTGGGGTGGAGGTCTAGAAGTAACCTGACTAGCTTGTTCTGGGATGTTTGGAGTTTTGATTTGAGGGTTTTGGAGGTGCTAGGGTACCAGGAGGTGCATGCATAATCGAAAAAGGGTTGAACAGGAGTTCCCGCCAGAATGGTGCTTTTGTTGACCAGAGAGGAGATTCTGTAGAGAAATCTCGTTCGTTGGTTAACCTTTTTGATTACCTTGGTTGCCATTTTATCACAGGAAAGGTTAGCCTCTAGAATGGAACCTAGGTAGGTGACCTCATCTTTCCTGGTAATAACAATGTCACCCACTTTTATAGTGAAGTCATTGACTTTCTTAAGGTTGATGTGGGACCCAAACAGAATGGATTCCGTTTTACCCAAGTGTATGGATAGCTTGTTGTCAGCGAGCTAGGTGCAATTTCTACAGAGCTCAGCACTGAGGATTTTCTCCACCTGTGACTTGTCCTTGTCGGATACCAGCAGGGCAGAGTCATCCGCAAACAAACATCCAGGTTGCCAGTTACGCGCCGCCACCTTCGTCGAGCTACTGCTACTGGTAAAGTTACTAAACATGTCAGACCTTAGTAAATCTAAAAGGCGTTGTTACGATTCTCAACTTATTCATGACAAAGCCAGGAACAAAACGAGGATTTGTATCGGGGGATGCCTTTGAAACATGGAGACGGTTGAATGCGGAAAATATTTTTTCATCTGACGCCAAACTTGTTCATTTCCTCCTTAATAGGTAAGTCAGGCATTTACATTTTCTTATTACTTGTAATAAATGGAAATTGACATTTCCTATATTGTCCAATACAGTCTATGATCTTGTCTAACAAAGCTAGTATGTTCGTGCAACAAATGCTTAGGACTAAAGCACCATCACACTAGTGCAGCTTAGCATGTTAGCCCGGTCAATGACACATCGACACATTTTTGATTATCTCTCTAAGAACTCTGAAGAAATGTTTATCCTTTTTGCGATGTGAACGATTCATACAGCCGAAAACAACGCAAGTACGGGGCATTTTTTCTTTGAGAAAGGCTGAATGGCGCTGAGTTTCCATTAAGGGTGGTGGAAAAGTGTATTACAATTGAGTACCACTACTGCCCATATGGGCAGTAGTGGTACACAACCGAGTACACAACCGAGTACACGACCGAGTACACAACCGAGAAACAGATATTTTTGTTGCAGTTCAATAATGTGCCCTATGCTTAAGAAACACTGTCGTAAACCACTAATTGTAACATTAGCTAGCCGGTGGTGTTTTCTTTGGTTTGAAAAATGTAACTTTGACCAAGTTGTAAACAGCACCTTGAAGAAAATCCTTAAAAACCAATTCTAATCACACAGAAAATACATTTATAACACAATTTAATGGGAAAATATTTATATTTATTTCGTTTTTATTATTAATATTATTATTATTAATTTCCATAATGACAATTAAGGCCCTGACTGCACATGTCTGATACATTGGGCAGTTCTTAACCTAATTTTAGTAGTTTCAGCAATCTCTTTCAATGTTGCATGCTAATTACTTGACCCTTCTGAATAGCATTTTCCGTGACCACAGAGGATGTGTCTTCTGACATTGTTGTTTAACATTTGAAAAGCTACTCATTGCATCAGTTGCGAATTAATTCCAAAACTGAAATACCCAGCCGAAACATATGCAGTAGGGATGTAACGATTTTAACATCGTTCAGTTTTTTTTTTTTTTTAATAACTAAAATAAATAGACCCACTATTTTGCATTTTTGTGTTTCTTATGCTTCACTGGCAGTGTTTTAGTCTTAGTGTTTTATTTGTTATAATGGCTAAGTTTTTCCATCCATTCATCCATTTTTTACCGCTTGTTCCTTATCCCAACTGCATTCGGGCAGAAGGCGGGGTACACCCTGGACAAGTCGCCACCTGATCGCAGGGCCAACACAGACAGTCAACATTCACACTCACATTTACTTAATAGGGTCAATTTAGTGTTGCCAATCAACCTATACCCAGGTGCATGTCTTTGGAGGTGGGAGGAAGCCAGAGTACCTGGAGAGAACCCACGCAGTCACAGGCAGAGCATACAAACTCCACACAGAAAGAACCAGAGCCCAGGGATCAAACCCATGACCTTCTTTTTTTGTGAGGCTTCAGCACTAACCCCTGTGCACTGTGCTGCCCTGGTTAAGCTTCTATTTTAAATATTGGTTTGTACTGTAGCCCTTTAGAGTGATTTAAATGAAAGGAGTGTAACAAATCAAATCTATTATTAGTGTTTGTTATTTTTGGCGTGCGTTGTGGTGTCCTACTCTGTTCAGCGGTCCTTGAACGCACCGTTAAAGCACCTCCGCCTTGTATTCCTCTGATCGTCATCTGATCACTCTGTTTGTTATAAGACAGCACAGCTTGTCGGTTCAATGTGCACAAATTAATAACTTACTTGCTCAGACAGTAATGTGTTTATATAAATTCTGATTGGGGTATGTGGTTTCTTAATGGGGAAATACAATAATGACCCTTGTTTTCATGTTAGCTTTTAAGCTAGCGAGCTGGCACCCTTCAGTTCGTGAGTTTATCAAAGTGCAGTTATCAATCAGTTTTTTGATCATTTTAATTTAAAACGGTAGTACTAACCGTCGGGAGTTATACCACGGTTATCATTATTACCGTTTATTGTTATACCTCTAATATTTAGTAATTGTCCATTTGGAAGGCTCATACCTATTAATTAATTTCAGGTAGTAACCTTTTTTGGCTAGGTAGTGTGTGTATATATGTTTTAGTAAGTTATTTGTAGCAATATATCATTTTCAATTTCTGCTTCTGTTTTGTCCTAGCACAACTTGTGCTTAGATAACTGCCATTCCCACGTTGCCATGGCTCTCAACCTGATGCGCTACGACAACAGCACCTCTTGGAACATGGTCAACTTGTGTGTGCTGTCGCTCATTCATGGCAAGTATGTAAGGTAAGCATTCAAAACTATTTGTTTTTAATCATTATGACCAAGCGATTCAAGGAATCTTTTTCTGGGATGGAGCCTATCCCTGCTGATGTTGGTGCAGTCAATCACGGGACACACATAAACAAACAACATATAACAAAATGTGGAAAAAGTGAAGCGCTCTGACCATAGTATCAGATCAGTCATACTGGAAATACACAGAAATTAGAAAGAGATGTAGAAAAAGAGATGTGATGTCTATGATTCACAATCCCTACATAAGACATGAACGCATATGTTTTTGTTTTTTTATGCATTTTAAGTTGAAAATAAAGAACATTTGAAAAGTAAATAAATAAAAAGTCAGCTCACAATGGAGTCAATGGGGGTTCTCTATTTTGCCCACGAAACTTTTTAAATAACCATCCAAAACCCACAAACAATACTTTATTTACATCCCGTGACCTGAATATTAACCAAGTATTAGTAATGTTGTTATTATAAGTGCTAATGCAGACAAAGTATTTTTAGCATTGATAACCGAGAGCTAACTATAGTTTATGCTGCACTAGACTCAAGTAGAGACTTTAATGTCATTATGAAATGAAACTGTAGATGGCAGTAATGCAACATACTTGGATGCAAACTGCTGTAGAACTGTAAAGAAAAACAAAAAGCTAATGCAGCACTTCAGCATAGAGCTAACTTGCTGCATAAGCGTCATAATTAGGAACTCATGTGAAAACAATGTTTGCTGTCGTTTCTGCTACTGCTGCATAGCTTCTCGGCTCCTCAAAGTTATTCTAGATTATAAATCATGCCATTCATCTGGATAATAGGAGGATTTAACCATGCTTTATGTTCATCTGTGACATTCAATTTATAGTCGGAAATGGAGACAAACACTACAACAGAAGACGGTGTCAGGAGCAAATTTTTTAACCCTTCGTGTGGATTACAAAATAATTCTTCATCTAAACGGGAATATATGCTCCACGAGGGGATGGGGAGATATATATATCAGTTGTCATCACAGTGAGAACAGACATTATACAGTAAGCAATCGTTTTATAATGTTTGTATATTGTATTTCTTGTTTAGCACTTAGCAATACTGCTACATTATGCTTAGTGTTTCACTAAACTGGATATGTTAAGCAGAGCTTCTAGAACTTGTAGCTCACCTTCCTTATATTCAGGATCAAAAATATAAGATTCTGAACCATCTTTTTTCCCCAAAGTAGTCGTTATCAGCTCCCACAAAGTCTGCATGATTTTCATTGTTGTTGGTGGGGAAGGGATCTGTGGTTCTTACCGTTACGTCATGCGATCATGTGACTGGCTATCTTTTTATCTATCAAAATGGCTCTGCAATCCCAGTGAGATTGATACTATTTTGATTATATCTATTCACTAGCAAACGTAAATATTTTGGTGTCATACATCACATATGATAATAGCTTCAATATAGAGGCAACTTGTTTTTACACTCTACTGGTACTTTAAATGATAGTATAACCTGTAATTAGTCCCCTAAATATAATCACTTGAGAGTATAAAGTATAGATTATCTGATACACATAGGAGTAACATCAATGGGTAATATGACTCATAATAATACATCAATGTAATTATGAACAAATGTATATTAGATAATTTCCTGGGAGATAAGTCTACCCTGTCTTTAAAAACTAGTGACGCCTCTGTAACTTAAGTTGATGTTCAACGAATGCACCACAGTTACGTGCAATGAGATGCAAAAGTGAAACTTGTACATAACTTTCTCCTATGCTGCCACAAATAGATGTATTTAAAGGTTTACCTTTCTTCTGTCACCTCTCATTGTTCCAAAATGCTGGTGCTGTGTGTGAATGCTCTGATGATGGTATGACGTCCGTGTTAAGTGAAGTGTTCAAAGTTAGGTTTACCGCTATCCAGGTGGGATGAACCCTTTTACATTTTTGATAGGGGTGTAGGTAGTTTTAGACATTAATTTCTATCAAGCAACTTTATTATTTAACTTTCACGGCTATATTAATTTTATATCCGCATTTATGAAGTCTCTGTTTAAAAAACGACATATTTAATGAGGGAAGAACATTTTTCGTCTCTTGCCACATCGCGCTTCAGATATTGCAGTTTCACCACGTCGCAGATTTTTTGTTTTTGTTTTTAAGCATATTCTACAACATTTTTGCCATAAAGTAAGTATTAAATACACTAAAAATATCAATACTACAGTAGTATTGGCCACCAGATGAGACCAAAACAATCAGATCACACTGTTCAGTATTGTGGCCACTGATTGGTTCAGCGTCAGGCAGCCTTACTGTATCGGATTAAATGAGTGTAAAGGTGACTATCCATCCATCCATTTTCGACTAAAGAGAAGTTATTTCCTGTCTAGATTGCTCTCATATTGTTGAAAAATGTATTTAGGAGGTGGTAAACAGTGTTTATTTTCCAGCTGTGAAAATGTTTGATTTATAATTATTGATTCCTACTTCATGTAAATTAATTTATTGTGGTCATGTCGGGAATCAATTAACAAAAAAATTACCATATTTACGAATTTTGTTGGATATTTTTTACCAACTGTGAGCATATCTAAAAAAATGCACATTTTACTTAATTTTATTCCACTTGCAGCATAGCAACTGAACACTGTACTGTATATTAGTCAAAGCCTCATAACGCATCTACGTCACAACTGTGCAACGTGGCGCTCCTACCCTGTGCAGACATACGGCTGAGAGTGCCCCCCTCATTATTCTCTGCTGACCCAAATAGAGGAAGCCGACGTCACAGTTTGTGCTGCCTCTGCACATCCACTCCCACGCCACAGGAGTCTGTTTAACAGAGGGGGAGTTGTGTAATTAATCACTGACAGAAGTGCTCCCCCTATACGTGCCGCCGCTGGAGGTCACCTATCCGCTGGGGCTCCCTGCACTGGGTGGGGGAGAGGACAGTAGGACAACGAGCACAGGGACTTTGGGAGCAAAAAAGCCATATGTACGCCTCGCATGTCTCTACGATGTATAAGGGGGGTAAGGGGGTGTCACAGTAGGTGCTGCTGACAAGCCCTCTGACACTTTACCTTCTCTATCCTTCAGCTGGCCCGCGATCCTGAAGACCTGGCTGCCCTTCATCATGCTCTGCGGAGTCTTCGCCATGTTTGTCCTAACTTTCAACCTTCAGTAATGCAGTCCAAAAAGACAACTCATTTTGTCACATTTCTGTGATTGGCCTCATACCTCATTGTCAGAATGTGGTGATCATGTGCAGGAGGGTAATCATAGGCCATAATTAGAGTATTGCCCTATTTATTATGAATCCTATTTTATTTTCTACATAAGCTCCCTTGATGTGTTTGCTGAGGAACAACAATAATGGCGTATAGCGGGTACGGTATATATTTTTCATGATGAATGTTGTTCTCCAACCGGCTAATGTACATTTCACTGATGAAAAATAGAAAAGACATTGCAAATCACTGCGCAATCTCAATGCTGAAAGTATTCATCAATTATGTGGGAGATTAAGAGATGTGACGTACTACCAAAGACAGGATGATGTAGAACACACAGCAGGAAAGATGACCCTGAATTGATAAATGTGATTTTTTTTTTTCTTGGCTGAATTTAATTTTGTATCATATTATATTATAATATTACGCCACCTGTTTGTACCAAATCAGTATTTTATTGTGTTTTGAGTCCATGTAACAAATAGTGGAGGTCACAAGTTACAACCAGTGTATGTTCTGATTGTTCGCTGTACCTTTAAGGGAACTACACTCTTTTTTTTTTTCACCCAGCAGATTCTGCGCGACAAGAACCCCCATCAATTCACGGGACCCTTTTATTCCCAGAGTGCAGCAGATGAGGAAGGGACTATTGCTGGGGCGCTTTTTGCCTCTTCTGCAGCGTTCTTAAGCCTGTGAGAAAATATAGACCCTGTTCCTCTTACTATATTCTTGTTTGTGTCCTTAGTGGGTCAAATTTAGACATGTGTAATCCTGCACTCTGTGTGCTTTTGGGATTACTTTTTTGTGCCCAGTACCGGTGCTGGGAGTGTCCCGGTAGGTGCGAGTGTTTTGCGGTCACACGTACAGTGAAATGTATCTCTGAAGATCTTCCCTCAGTGCCTCAAAAAGGGATCCCAGGCTATGCAAGGACTCTCATCATCACGGGCAATAATATTTACAGGATTGGAGCAGATTCCTTTGCAGAGCTGGAGAATGTTTCCAATGTCATGTTGAGCAATAATGGGTGAGAATGCACAGTTGGACTATGTATGTTGTGTATATATTAAACCTTGAAATTGTCTCCACAGCATCACAGAGATGGCTTCCCACAGCTTCTCTGTCCTCACCAACCTGCGCTCCCTGGATTTGAGTGGCAACCAGTTGGCGCTCATACACCCGGAGGCTCTCAGTATCCCCGGCAGCCCACTGCAGGATCTCAACCTTAGTCGCTCGCTCTATAACTTCACCGCCCTGACAGACCTCACCACAGCTCTGCGATGGGGGGACCTTCGGGGGCTCCTCCGTCTGGACCTCTCTGGGAATCACCTGGCGCTTCTCCCCCCGGGAATGTTCTCCCACCTTCCCAATCTGCAGCATCTCTTCCTCACCAACAATTCTCTCACGGCGGTCTACAGCGGAATCTTCTCCGGCATGATGGACTTGAAGGCGCTCGACTTGACGCACAATGCATTTGAGGCATTTAAAGATGACGATCTCAAAGAGTTAGAGAACCTTGGGAACATCCGAATCCTTCTGGGAAACAACCCTTTTACCTGCTCCTGTGAAATCAAGAGTTTTGTCACTTGGTTGAACGAGTCGCGGGCTCAAGTGGACAGGGAGGCTGTGCGGTGCGCGTCACCTAAGGGGCTGAACAACACCCGGGTGAGAGGGCTCAATGTGCAAGCCATCGGCTGCGTCGTCCCGATCCAAGCAGAGATTACCGACCTAACACTACAGACATCCTACGTCTTCTTGGGGCTGGTGCTGGGCTTTGTTGGCATGGTCTTCCTCTTTGTGCTCTACCTCAACCGCAGAGGCATGAAGAGGTGGATTATCGAAATGAGAGATGCATGTCGGGATATCATGGAGGGTTATCATTATCGATTTGAGATCGACTCAGACCCTCGCTTGGGACACATCTCGGCACACAACGGCGGCAGAGAGCATGTAGGATTATCACTGTCGCAGCAGTTGCCCAATGACACTTGCATCGTTCCTGCAGACACGCAGGTCAAAACCCCACATGGAACCCTAACCTAACCCTAACCCTAACCCTAAGGATTTAAAATGCTGTAAATTTAACCATTTGCTGCCAGTAGGTTTATTTTATGTCTCTGAGATTGTGCATGTACTGCAGATGTAACTAATAAACCTTACTTTTTAAAGTGCCTTCATGCGTGGATGGCACCAGAGCTTTATTTATTTGTAAAATTGTAGTTATTTGTTAATACAAGGGGACCTCAACTTACAAGCTTATTTGGTTCTGTGACATTGATTTAACCTCAAAACACTTGTATCACAAATCAATGTCTTTCCCCAAATAGCACAATTTTGAAATTTAACATGCCTTCTAAAAAGAAAAAAAACTACATTTAGACAAGAAATATTGTATGAAATCAATACAATAAAATATTGTACTAACAACAGTAGTTTTATTAAATTATATAATGTACAGACTTTACCTTGGATAGTGGGACTTCTACGGTAACACACCTACACACCATCAGTAGCTACTCCATATTTTCATGGATAAATGTCCATTTAGACATTCTTGGCTGCCGTTCAACTCATTCTGCTAGTATGGTGCAGACTCGCATTGATGCGCTCAAATTGCTTCACCATGATAATGATTTATTTTTGTAATTCAATTAATATATCATTCTTTTCTCAGCACTGTGTTCTTTCCAATGGTTGTAACTTTGGACAATTTCTCGTTATAAGCTAATGCTAGCGAGTGAGACCATATGTTTTGGGCTGATTTTATGGGGTTCAGTGTGGCATACGCTGTGCCAACTAATGGCGGCTATGCTTGTAACTCAATATTTTTTTACTTGCAACTTAAAGCAGAGCAATAGGCTGAGAGACAACTCTTATTTCAAAACACTCTTAAGTTGAGGTACCACTGTATCTTAAATTTTTTAGGAATATATATTGCATTGGCTTAATTGAAGGCCTTTGTTTTATGATGTGGTTTCCAAAATTAGATGTATTTTTCTGTTTATATTAATTGAGGCACTTGGCTACATAAGTTGGTACACTAGACAAACTAATGAGAACCCATAGAGGAGCTGTATTGTTATTATACTTTTCACTGATTGTGCTCATAGGTAAAAACTTTAACTGTATATTTATTGTTGGTGTGTCTGCCTCCCAGTCAGGAGATCTGGATCTGAATATCTGTTGGAAAAATATCTGGAGTTTGCATGCTTATAGAATATTTTGTACCCTTATTTGTAGGGGTAAATTACTGTATTAGAACCAGCAACACAACTGCAACGATAATAATAAACACTGTTAATAAACACTGTTACAGTAATAATCTCATGCATCTTTATAAAAGGATACAGGTATTTTATTGGGGCGTGTGATAATACAGGTTTACCTAATGAAGCAATCCTAGTTAGATAAGTATGTGCGTGTGTATATATATATATATATATATATATATATTTTTTTTTTATTTTTTTTTTACATACACTTGTAAAGAACATAATGTCATGGCTGTCTTTGAGTTTCCAATCATTTCTACAACTCTTATTTTTTTGTGATAGAGTGATTGGAGCACATACTTGTTGGTCACAAAAAACATTCATGAAGTTTGGTTCTTTTATGAATTTATTATGGGTCTACTGAAAATGTGACCAAATCTGCTGGGTCAAAAGTATAAATACAGCAATGTTAATATTTGGTTACATGTCCCTTGGCAAGTTTCACTGCAATAAGGCGCTTTTGGTAGCCATCCACAAGCTTCTGGTTTAATTTTTGACCACTCCTATTGACAAAATTGGTGCAGTTCAGCT
Organism: Entelurus aequoreus; assembly: GCF_033978785.1. Taxonomy (NCBI): domain Eukaryota; kingdom Metazoa; phylum Chordata; class Actinopteri; order Syngnathiformes; family Syngnathidae; genus Entelurus; species Entelurus aequoreus. The sequence goes on along the minus strand of NC_084741.1, from coordinate 42,694,762 downwards.
AAATTTATTGGTTTTCTTACATGGACTTGTTTCTTCAGCATTGTCCGCACGTTTAAGTCAGGACTTTGGGAAGGCCATTCTAAAACCTTGATTCTAGCCTGATTTTGGCCATTTTTACGTGTATTTGGGGTCATTGTCCTGTTGGAACACACAACGGCGTCCAAGACCCAACCTCCGGGCTGATGATTTAACCCTTGTGTGGTGTTCATATTATTGTTACTCAGCCAGTGTTTGTGGGTCTGATGGACCCGTTGCATTTTGTGGCTTTTAATGCATCACAATCAAACACTTTTATGTTAAAATACTGACTTATCCCAAAAAACATCTGTAATGAAGTGCTTCGAAAGGCTGGTAAAGGAATATATTGTCTCCGACCTCCCCCCACATTCCACCCATACCAGTTTGCTCATCGCCCTAACTGCTCCACAGAGGACGCCATCTCCTCTGCACTCCACCTGAGCTTAGCACATCTGGAAGGAAAGGACATGTTGTTTCTGGACTTCAGCTCAGCATTCAACACCATCATCCCGCAGCACTTGGTGAGCAAACTGGCCCCCCTTGGATTCAGTACCCCCCTATGCAACTGGCTGCTTGACTTCCTCACAGACAGACCCCAGTCTGTGAGAGTGGGCAACAACACCTCCAGTGCCATCTCCCTGAGCACCGGCTCCCCCCAGGGCTGCGTCCTGAGTCCGCTGCTGTTCACGTTGATGACCCATGACTGCTGCGCCAGGTCCACTACTAACCACATTGTGAAGTACACGACAGTAGTGGGCCTCATCCGTGACAACAACCACATGGACTACAGGGAGGAGGTGAAACATCTGGTTGACTGGTGCAGAACCAACAACCTGGTCCTGAACGTCGACAAGACCAAGGAGATCATCGTCGACTTCAGGAAGCACCAGTCCAGCCACGCTCCACTCTACATCAACGGCACAGCGGTGGAGATGGTAAGCAGCACCAAGTTCCTGGGGGTGCAGATAACTGACAATATGACCTGGTCCCTACACACCAGAGCTTTTGTAAAAAGAGCTCAGCAGCGCATGCACTTTTTGCGTCGGATGAAAAGAGCACAGCTCCCTCCCCCCATTCTCATCACATTCTACAGAGGCACTATAGAGAGCCTGCTGACCAACAGCATCTCTGTCTGGACTGGAGCCTGCAGTGCCTCAGACTGGAAGTCTCTCCAGAGAGTGGTGAGTACGGGGGAAAATATCATCAGGACTCCTCTTCCTCCTATCCAGGAGATCGCAAAAAGCCGCTGCCTGACCAGGGCTCAGAAAATCTGCAGACTCCTCCCAACCCCACCAAGGACTGTTTTCACTGCTGGACTCTAGAAAGAGGTTCCGCAGTCTCCGTAGCAGAACCTCCAGGTTCTGTAACAGCTTCTTCCCTCAGGCCATAAGACTCTTGAACGCATCATAATTATACCCTCAATACCCCCCAAAAATGGATGAACTCGCTGGAATATAAAGACAATATAACATACATCCATAAACGTAGATGCATATGCAAAAGTGCAATATATTTATTTTTACAGTAATTTATTTATTTATATCTGCACCTTATTGCTTTTTTATCCTGCACTACCAACCAGCTAATGCAACGAAATGTCGTTCTTATCTGTACTGTAAAGTTCAAATTTGAACGACAATAATAAGTAAGTCTAAGACCCACAAACACTGGCTGAGTAACAACAATATGAACGTTGCATGGAAATTTATCTGCCAGTTTCTGCATCCCACAGGGATTCTTCTTTTGTGTTTCTGCACCTGCGGTTCCCACACAAGGTTGCAACATTGTTTGTCAACACTGTCTGCGCTCATTTTGTCGCACATTTGACCCTCTGATGTTCTGTGTACCTACACTCTGTCCTCCCCGTCTGGGCCTGCTGTGTGTGTGTGTGTGTGTGTGTGCGTGAGTGTGTGTGTGTGTGTGTGCGTGTGTGTGTCTGTGTGTGTGTGTGTGTGTGTGTGTGTGTGCGTGTGTGTGTGGTACACAGAACATCAATTTCCACACTTCTTTTAGCCCCGGGTCCAGTGGACCCCGGACATTTTATATGTAATAGAAATGTGTAGGGGGGTGTATGGTGTGTGGTCATTAAATATGTATTCTGATATATGTTCTTCACAGAAAATGAGCCAAAGCCAGTGAGTCTCAGTTTGAAAAATTAATTAATTGTATCATTTTTCTTTTAATAAAAATCGAAAACGGGTCCCACAGACCCGAACACCACACAAGGGTTAAGGTTGTCCTGAAGAATTTGGAGGTAATCCTCCTTTTTCATTGTCCCATTTACTCTCTGTAAAGCACCAGTTCCATTGGCAGCAAAACAGGCCCAGAGCACAATGCGGAATGGTGTTCCTGGGATTAAAGGCCTCACCTTTTCTCCTCCAAACATATTGCTGGGTATTGTGGCCAAACAGCTAAATGTTTGTTTCATCTGACCACAGAACTTTCCTTCAGAAGGTCTTATCTTTGTCCATGTGATGTCAGATGAGACAAAAAGTTGGCCACAATACTCAGCAATATATTTGGAGTAGAAATTTTGAGGCCTTTAATCCCAGGAACACCATGCCTACCATGCCACCACAAGCATGGTGGTGGTAGTATTATGCTCTGGGCCTGTTTTTCTGCCAATGGAACTGGTGCTTTACAGAGAGTAAATGGGACAATGAAAAAGGAGGATTACCTCCAAATTCTTCAGGACAACCTAAAATCATCAGCCCGGAGGCTGGGTCTTGGGCGCAGTTGGGTGTTCCAACAGGACAATGACCCCAAACACACGTCAAAAGTGGTAAAGGAATGGCTAAATTAGGCTAGAATGAAGGTTTTAGAATGGCCTTCCCAAAGTCCCGACTTAAATGTGTGGACAATGCTGAAGAAACAAGTCCATGTCAGAAAACCAACAAATTTAGCTGAACTGCACCAATTTTGTCAAGAGGAGTGGTCAAAAATTCAACCAGAAGCTTGCCAGAAGCTTGTGGGTGGCTACCAAAAGCACCTTATTGCAGTGAAACTTGTCAAGGGACATGTGACCAAATATTAACATTGCTGTATGTATACTTTTGACCCAACAGATTTGGTCACATTTTCAGTAGACCCATAATAAATTCATAAAAGAACCAAACTTCATGAATGTTTTTTGTGACCAACAAGTATGTGCTCCAATCACTCTATCACAAAAAAATAAGAGTTGTAGAAATTATTGGAAAGTCAAGACAGCCATGACATTATGTTCTTTACAAGTGTCCAGGGCCGGCCCGTGGCATAGGCCGTATAGGCAAATGCTAAGGGCGCCGTCCATCAGGGGGCGCCACGCCAGTGCCACAAATGTTGGAGGAAAAAAAAAAAAGTTGGTACTATTATTTCTAAATGCAAAAAATAATCCCACGTTAATTAAAATGCAAAGTAAAGCCTATTTAATAGAAATATTATTTGTTACAACATTACACCCCCCCCTCCCCCCGCACGGTGCGCCCCCTCCCTTCCCGTATCATGACTCTTTTTGGACGTCACCACAAATGTCAAAACGGCCAAAACTGTCAGGTGCCCAGGGAAGAAAAAATAGAAAAGAAGAGGAGGAGAAACGAGAAAAAGACAGAGGTAGCAGGTATACGAGTAACGTTAGCCTACATGAAATGATTTGTCTGTTACAGAATGTGATAGTAACCTGGCTTTTTAGCATTAACCTAATGTTACATGATTCGGCAATTGCTAATCAATAAATAGCTAGTTCTGTTTTAACGTCGGGTTAATATTGTGGAGGGGGCTAAATTGTTATGGAAAATAATAATGTAACGTTAGGTAATTACAGTACTTCCACCTTACATTCCTAAGGGACATTTGTATTAGATCTTTTAAGCAGGTGTTTTTTGTTTACATTGTTATTGCCTTCTGGTTAGCTAATGTTTGCCATGCAGGTAATAGTCACTTTTCCACCCCTTTATATATTAGGTATAGTTGTAAGCCTAGTTGTTAAGGTGCACATCATTAATGTTAATTAAGCAATATCACATGAGAGGGAATGTTGTTTTTTAATTTGAGCACTGCTGTGATTCGGTTAAAGATAATCATTACAACATTCTCATATAATATGTTAATTTGCTTTCTTTAAGTAAAAAAAAGGTCAAAGACAAAGCTATTCGGTTTCTTGTGAGTATATACACTTCACTGCCGATGTGGGGGGGCGCCACCTAAAATCTTGCCTAGGGCGCCAGATTGTTTAGGGCCAGGCCTGCAAGTGTCTGTAAACTTTTCATCGCGACTATATCCCCATCCCCTGCGTGGAGCATAGCATGTGTACTGTAACCAGTATCACACGGCTGTTAGAGCTTCTTACATGCAGTGTGTCCCTTGCTAAATAAACACATATTTGTTGCCATTTGTTTTATTGTGAGCAGACTTCATTTCACGGCAGGTGTTTCCATCTCTCGGCAGTTATGATTAAGTGCGTCCTTAGTGTGGGGAAAATAGGGCAGAATGAAATATCTTTGAATTCAGTACACCTGCTGGCTCGCCTGCATGTGTGTGTAAAAGGGCTTTCTAGGTAACGTTTTCTTCTACTTTTATTGTTTGTGTCCTGCTACTCTTCTGCCGTCCTCCTCCTCCTCCTCCTCCTCTCGCGCCTCTCCGCCTATCGTGACGTCACCACTTACCTGTGGGTGGCAGCTGTGCTAACTAGGGTTAGCTTTAGTCTGCAGGTAGAAGCCAAACATTGGGCGACTCTCAACAACACGACACTGTAAAGTGTTTCCCACAAGGGCACAACACGGATGACTACATTCGACTTCCTCCCCGTTTTTTCCCATTCATTTCTCATTTGGTGAACGCGGCGACATTTTTTTCCACAAAAGTTGGAAGACTTTCTTTCGTTTTGAGATCTTAGCGGGGGAATTTTTTATTTTCTTTCGACTTCCGCCCTCAAGTCATTCGGAATACAAACTAACACAAACTGCTCTCTCTTATGCGGTAAGTGCCCATTTTGTTTATTAATTTTTTTAAAGGAAGTGTGACACTTCCCTTTTAGGTTATTGCATTCATTTAAAAAAATAAATAATAATGTTACAGTTCAAGAGTGGTTACTACTCTAGCTCCATTGCTGTGTGGGGGTTCACTTGTGTATTGTCTCTAACCAAACAGGTCTGGGGGGTTCTGAGCCATGCCTGGCCGCAGCACTGGGCCCCCGCCGGCATCCCGCCACCACAAACATCACGGCTCCAGACCGGGGAAGTACAGTGAGGCACCAGCTATACTAAGGGAGAGCACAACCAGCAAAGACTCCTACAAAGATTCTTATGGCCAGCATCATCACAACGTCCACTTCCACTACTCGGACACCAAACAAGTTCGCAGACCACCCCCACGCAACGGCAGCGGAAAGGGCTCAGCGACGATAGGCTTCATTCCTGGTTCCGCAGACAACACGCGTACCAGCAGACATGCCTGTGGCTCCTGTGCGTCTATGGGCTGGAGCGGCTGCAAGGCCCTTATTTGCTGCGTCCTGACCTGTGGATTTTACGGCAGTCGAGAGCCCTGCTTGCCTGCTAACGAGAGCTCCACAGACCATCCCCCTAAAACAAGTAGTCAGTCCCACCCTCCTAATGGCATTGCTGTTACAAACACTACTCATCTTGAACCCAGCAAGTCCACTAAATCCAATAAGTTGCCCACTGGTGACAGCTTCCGCTACCCGGATGTGCGCATCGCAGGTCAGACGGTGCAGTATCCGGCATCGGCCCCCAAACAGACCCGTACGTCAGGCCGAGGGGAAAGCCAGCGGCCAATCAGCAACACGAGCCTGTTATCCCGCGATGACTACGACTTGGATGACCTGAGCGACACGGGCACGGATATTGACTCACTCATCACCAAAAAGCTGCTGGAGCTGTACGCACTGCACCAGATCGACCAGCTGGCCAAGTGCACGTCTGACTCGTCGTTCTCCCGCAAGACCAACGAGATCAGTGAGCTCATATACAGCATCGCCCAGGACTACAACCTGGAGGAGCAGGAGGCCGAGTGCAAGCTGGTGCGCGGAGTCATCCGCATCAGCACCCGCAAGGGGAAGAAAAACAAGAGTCATTATTCTGCAGGACAGCGTCTTAACGGGCGGAATGACGGCACGCTGCCCGACAGTGGCAACGAGACCATGACCTTCATGAGCAGTGACTGTAAGATCAGACATTTGTAATTGACAGGAATACACCATCACACACACAACCATGAGAGGTATTCATTTGTCCTCCTCTTGTCCCCGTCTGTAGTCCCAGAGGTGAAGGTGTCGGAGCAGACGTCCTCAGACGAGCTGGCCAGGAAGATGAGACATAACAGCGGGAGATGTGAGTTTGACAAGGTCCAAAACACGGACGTAATGGAAAATCAGTTTTTTTCCCCTGCACTTTTTAACATCCAAAACTAATGTTACTCTATTGAGTGCAGGCAAGTCAAACATGAGCGCTAGGCGGAAAATAGCCACTCAGGCCGAAGCTTGTCCCTTTAGGCCGCCCACAAGCTTAATAATTGGCTTTCTGCTGCTGCCTTTTGCCACTGTGACAATGATTGACAGCACGCAGCAGCTTATGAATCAGCGGTCAGATGCGAGATAAAAGCAAGTTGGCCTCCACACGAACCAGTAAAACTAATTAAAAAATCAAAACAAGAGGAGTCCAGTCTCCACTTATGTTGTTGACTAAGACTTGTGCTTAGGTAATAAGAATACAAATTGCAGCTGACGTGTTTGTGATTCCTGGTAGCGCAATGGCTTAACAATTAGTTTTTTGTTTCAGCTGTTAGATTTCCAGCCAGGGCATGTTAGGTAAATATTAAACTAAATCATAATGCAGCCTTAAAAACTGAAGGTATTTATTTCATTCAGATTATTTTGGTATTTTGAACAAAAAAATAATAATTATTAAAAAATGTATTTGCTATTCATTTTACTCCGAAGCACACATTTAATCCTTTCAAGCCACGCTCCCTGTACGCAAGCCAGTTATGACCCCTCCACTTCTGAAATCCAAATTTCGTCCCTCGTCCCATAAAATAAGATTTTTAGTAAGAGCCAAAATCTAACCTTGATATTGGAATTTAGACAATTTAAAAGCGTGAACACTGCGTTTAATCAGTGGCCACAATACTTAAAAGCGTGCACTGATTGGTTTGCCACATCCAGTAGAAAAATAACCCTACCACGTTGATATTTGTAGTTTATTTAACCTGTTTTTAAGCTTAAACATGCTTAATTTAGGCCAATGATACATAGAATATGCTTTAAAAATGTCCCCGATAAAGTGAATCTTTAAAGCGCAATGTGGTGTGGAACGACTGTACACTGATCGATGGCAGAGCTCCAGGCTTTCTTTTAAGATGTGTTGCAAAGCCTCTTTTTTCCCTACAAAGCTGTCCCCCGTTAAGTGGGGGATCGGCAACTTTTAAGACATCAATTACCAGACGGTGCACCATTACTGGGCAATGGATCATTCAGATACTCAGAAAAAGAATAACAAAGTTTTTAGTTGTTATGATGTATATCTTATGGGGTTTTATATCTTCAAAACAAACATCCAATAGGTGATTCCCATGCTGTGTTCCCAATGGATGCTGGAACTGGGTGTCATTTTTTGTTTCTCAGTCCCCCACATGGAACTGTCATGCAGGGAAACAATAAAAACTTAGTTAAATTGTGATGTGGTAGAAAAAAGAAAGTAGGTGCTGCATTAAGCTCTGTATGATTAGTGATGAGACCCACATCCTGATGCGCATCATCGTATTAAGCTGCCAGGCTCTGCAAGCCCTCCTCCCTGCTTCCCAGTAACATAGCACCCGGTAACAGTGAAAGCTCAACATTCCTTTCTTTTGTCTCTGTTTGACAAACTCTTATTGGGTCGGTCACCTTACACGCACCGATCAATCCGTGTCCACCCCTCAAGCTGAGCGCGTCACATGACACCACCACCCGCTGCCGCAGCAGATCAGTTCATTGAATATATGCCACAAGATGTCCTGTGGTTTGTTATGTCATTTTAGAGAGCAACTAGGATTTCAAATGGATTACTGTGCAGCAAGATTGTTGTTGTTTTTTTCTTCTTCTGCAAAGACGCGGATGAAAGGACACAGCATCCTGTTACATGTCTTTGTGTCTCTGCCACTGTCACACCACAGCAAAGGGTTTGATTTTAAAAAAATATTTAACAACAGTTTTATGAAAAGCGGAAATATATACCTGCCATTTTCTGGTGGAAAAAGGGCAAAGTATACAATATTTGCCCCTCTTTATTTTCAACAGTGATCCAAAATTAGAATAACATTTATAAAAGATGTGCATTTGACCAAATGCACTTTTTTTTTACATTTTAAATTATTTGTATTTTGTTTTTGTAAATATTTTATCTTTATTTGATGTTTATTTTAGTGCTGTCAAACGATATTTTTAAAATCAGATGACTTACACTTTAGATTTGGATCAATGATGATTAATCACTGTTTATTACTCACTCGTATTATTTAAATTGACTTAAAAAAGACACAAATGTGATTTTATTGTCAGAATATCCATAATTTGCGTCAGGAATGTAACGAAACAAGTTTTATATAACAGTTATTGTAACCAAAATTATCACGGTTATCGTTATTATTATTGCAGATTTGTAAAAAAAAAAAAAAAAAAATCCTTATAATTTAACTAAATAGACACACAGTTAGAAAAGCCACTATTTTGCATGTTTTGTGTTTCTTATGCTTCACTGATAGTGTTTTAGTCTTAATACGGTATTTCATCTGTCTTAATGGCTAAGCTTTTATTGTTTTAAATATTGGTTTGTACTGTAGCACTTTAGGATTTATTTAAAGGGGAACTGCACTTTTTTTGGAATCATAAGAGACAAGAAGACAAACGTTTATTTTGCATTCTAACTTGTAAAAATCAGCTTGTTGTAGGTAGCTAGCAATGCAGCTAATGGGAGCAATCAATTCTACCTCTGAATCACTTTAAAAATGCATTCAAAAACCATCAAAAATACTTAATTTACGTTCCGTAACCTGTACAATAACCAAACTGTAGCGTAGTTTCTAGCGTAGTAACATATCGGCATGCTTTGGTATTAGCCGTAAAAGCTAGCTATGGAAAGCGATAAGTTAGCTTCTACCTCAGCACGAAACACGTTTGAGTTTGTAATGCACAAGACAATGCTATTTTTACTGACTGAAAAAATGTGAACAATCACATTACAGTATCTGTAAAGTATTAGCCCACATTTCATGTTTTGTTTGTACGCAGCTAACCAGACAGCGTATGCACCATAGGTGTAATAACACACATAACGCGCTGCCTGTGTCATGTACAATATTAAAGTGTGACTCACTCGATGGACAGTAGTGCAGTTTTTCGGTTCATTTGTGTAAGCACTCCATTTATGTCAAAATAGCTTGGCTTCAAGTTCCACATTTATGTATACAGCGTCAAGTCACACCAACTTCACTCTCTCGGCTTCCGTCTGCTCCAACGTTTCACTCTTTCTTCGTGCTGGCTTCTATAACCAACAGTTCATCCGCTGTATATTCAGCTTCAAAAAGATAAGGTTGTGAATCCTCAATTGTCCAGAAAATAGTCGTCTTCGTTGTCTATTGCTAAGTCTGCCATGATTAGAAAACACACTCGTGTTTGTTTCCTGAAGTAGAAACACACAATTTGTTGCAGGATGTCGAAAGTGCGCTGCTATTGAAACAGAAATCAACGATTAAAATGACCAAAATACGGTAAATATTTTACATATTACATATTGTTATGAACGTGTCTGTTACTACATTATACAGTCGTGGTCAAGAGTTTATATGCACTTGTGAAGGACATAATGTCATGACTGTCTTGGGTTTCCAATAATTTCTACAACTCTTATCGTTTTGTGATAGAGTGATTGTAGCACATACCTTAATTCTAGCTTGATTTAGCCATTCCTTTACCACTTTTGACATGTGTTTGGGGTCAGTCTTGTTGGAACACCCAACTGCGCCCAAGACCCAACCTCCGGGCTGATGATTTGAGGTTGTCCTGAAGAATTTGGAGGTAATCCTCCTTTTTCATTGTCCCATTTACTCTCTGTAAAGCACCAGTTCCATTGGCAGTAAAACAGGCCCAGAGCATAATGCGGAATGGTGTTCCTGGGATTAAAGGCCTCACCTTTTCTCCTCCAAACACATTGCTGGGTATCGATATTTGTTTCATCTGACCACAGAACTTTCCTCCAGAAGGTCTTTTTTTTGTCCATGGGATGTCAGATGAAACAAAAATTAAACTGTTTTGACCACAACTGTATATATACTTGCACTGTGTATATAAAATGTTGATGGAGGGTTTTGAAGTTGTTTTGGAGGGCTTTGAAGGCTACTACGGTGATTCCCATGAGCGGCATCTTCCAAGCGTTTTTTATCATCTTTAATATCCTTAAACAAAAGACACGTGTGTTCTTGTCTCTCATAATGATTGTGAACGATAGGCAATATTCCCCCAAAAGGGCAGTTCCCTTTAAGTGAAAACTGCGTGACAAAATCAATTATTATTATTATTGTTTATCATTTCTGACTTCCTACGCTGTCCAGCGGTCCTTGAAACTAACACTAACCAAGTTTTATCGTTACATCCCTAAATGCGAGAATCTGTTTAAATCAACAATCGATTCTGAATCAAATTGCACCCCATGAATCGGAGTCAAATTGTTAGTTGTTGGAAGAGTCCCATCCCTAATATCTAATATTTTGACTTTATTCTCGTAAAATGACTGGTCTTTGCCCCCTTTTTTGTTGTTACTATAATATTGTATTTTTAGAATGTGCTAGGGGCCTGCCTTAGAGGTTTCACCTTATTTTTCTGCATGAAAGACTATTTTTTATTTTTTATTTGTCAATCTTGTCACCTTACCACAGAGTCAAACAGTGAAAAGACTACACAGGAATGTTTCTACATGTAGTAGGACTTTTTTTTAAAATTCCTATAGTTCTTGGTATATCCTCCCTGACCAGTTTTTATCTTTTCCTTTATCTTCAAGCATGTCTTCTACTTTCTTTACATCTATACTTCTCAAATAGTTGTCGGGAGTTGAGTTGTCGGGAAGGGGGAGGAGTGAGGAGCAGGCGTTCCAGTATTTGTATCAGACAACTAAACACAAATAAACAGATAAATATCAGTAATCAATAGTATTTCAATTCGGGCGGGTGTGAAAAAAATCTGTTCCCAAGAGGGTGCATGACAGAAAATAACTGTTTTTTATTGCTGTTTTAATGCAAAGTTTTTCTTCCAGCATATTCGTCCAGCACTGCCATGGCGTATTCCCCTTACCAGCATGACACAGAGACCGACTCGTCAGGTGCTCCCTTGCTGCTTCTCTAACACGTTACCTCACGTTAGGATTTATCCTCCATGCTTTCATTTAAGCTGTTACTGAGCGTTGGCTGGTCATTTTATTGCTGCTACTGTTACATGCTACCATGATGTCATTTACTGTACCCCTCCCACTATACACAGATTTTATATACATATGAGAGAGACTGTTGCTTTTTATACATTGTATTTGTAAAGAGTTTGTAGTTGGCATTGTCATGTTAAAAAGATGCGTGCGTACACTGCAAGCAGGTTTGGCAGTCAGACAGGAGGATGGTAGAACGTGAGTGTTTATACAGTGGAGGCGATTGTGCAGGTTTTGTCAGGGCTCATTAACTCAGGCCTTTTTAACACCACTGAATTTATGTTTTCACCTGATACTGTAAGGCTTTCTGCTTTTTTAAGCCATATTTCCTGCAAGGCATGTTATATATTATTAAGTTACTTTCTGGGTTATTAAACCAAATATGATATTTGGACACTGTATTTTTTATTCAGCAATGAGTACTGTTTTGGACAGCATAGTTACTTGTCTTGTTTGATGTTAGTTCAATAAAGATGTGTATTTGTATTTTCTTTTCAGTGTTGTTTTCTGTATGTCTATTAAGGGAGCACATCATAATTCTACATGTAGTAGAATGGATGTAACATGCACAGTAAAAGATTTTTTTTAAGCTAGTACAACCTATTTGTAAAGATCAATGTTCGTTTATCAGCCTTAAAGTTAGTGCAATAACTGAGCAACCAAAAATTGTAAATTATAATTGAATTGCAGCTGTTGGGAACCTATAGTACTGTCTGATATGCAATTCTAAAATAAACACAACAAAACTACAGTAGAAGGAACTGTTTGAAACCATTAAATCACAGGTGTCAACAAGGCCTGGGGGCCTGATCTGGCCCGCTACATCATTTAATGCAGATTGGTCTACAACAGGGTGCTCATGACGTTTATATATATGTGTATATGTATATATATATTTATGTATTTATTCCACCTGCAATTTAAATGTCTTTAAATACACATTGAGATTGGTTTATAAATGACAGTAACGTGGCCACCCTACCCACGTTTTAAATAAAAGCATGAAAAAATTATACTATATTAACATAATAATCTTAGCATTTAAGACAGCTAGCTATTAGCGCTCAAGTTGCAAGCTAGTGATTAACGGCCCTAGCGGCTAGCTAGCGATTAGCGCTCCAGTTGCCAGCTAGCTATTGGCAGCGCGAGACTTTTTGATATCTTTGTAACGCACAGTAACACGGCATTTTAGGATCAGTTTAATTTAAAACACAATTTTATTCATCCATCCGTCAGTTTGGAGGTCCTTGGCCTGGAAAATGTTGAAGACCCCTGATTTAATGTGGCCTTCTACATCAATTAAAGCGGGCGCCTGCAGAAGGCTGGATATGATAAAGCACATTCTAGCTAAATGTATCTTTTTTTTTTTTTTTTCATTTTTGACAGAAAAATGTACCGTGTCCAATTGCATATGTGCTTCACTTTGATATTATCTGATCATGCAACGATATGTTCCAAACATTTTTCTTGGTTCGTTTTTAGAAAGAATCTTCACTATCTGATAGTCACCTTGACTTAGAATTTAAAACAAGTTATCCTTCAACCTGTAGGTAAAAAGTATAATAATCAAAATGAGTTACCTATGCAAATTGTGTGACGAGGCTATTATACGTTCATATTTATACATACAGTCACGATCAAAAGTTTACATACATTTGTAAAGAACATAATGTCATGGCTGTCTTGAGTTTCCAATTATTTCTACAACTCTCATTGTTTTGTGATAGAGTGATTGGAGCACATACTTGTTGGTCACAAAAAACATTCATGAAGTTTGGTTCTTTTATGAATTTATTATGGGTCTACTGAAAATGTGACCAAATCTGATGGGTCAAAAGTATACATACAGCAATGTTAATATTTGGTTACATGTCTCTTGGCAAGTTTCACTGCAATAAGGCACTTTTGGTAGCTATCCACAAGCTTCTGGTTGAATTTTTGACCACTCCTCTTGACAAAATTGGTGCAGTTCAGCTAAATTTGTTGGTTTTCTGACATGGACTTGTTTCTTCAGCATTGTCCACACGTTTAGGTCAGGACTTTGGGAAAGCCATTCTAAAACCTTCATTCTAGCCTGATTTAGCCATTCCTTTACCACTTTTGACATGTGTTTGGGGTCATTGTCCTGTTGGAACACCCAACTGCGCCCAAGACCCAACCTCCGGGGCTGATGATTTTAGGTTGTCCCGAAGAATTTGGAGGTAATTCTCCTTTTTCATTGTCCCAATTAAAGCACCAGTTCCATTGGCAGCAAAACAGGCCCAGAGCATAATACTACCACCACCATGCTTGACAGTAGGTGTTCCTGAGATTAAAGGCCTCACATTCTCTCCTCCAAATATATTGCTGGGTATTGTGGCCAAACAGCTCAATTTTTGTTTCATCTGACCACAGAACTTTCCTCCAGAAGGTCTTATCGTTGTCCATGTGATGTCAGATGAAACACAACTGTTACATGCAGCCATAATTGAGATACGAGAGATTATGCGAGGGACAGCATTTCCTGCCATAAAGTGAGCTTCCCGCGTCCATATAAACTTGACTATGATTAGTTCAAAAAAATGCAAAAAAAAACACAAAGATTTTTTTGATTTATTGAGACTTTTATTAGTAGACTACACGGTACAGTACATGTTCCGTACAATTGACCACTAAATGGTAACACCCGAATAAGTTAAATCAATTCATGGTACAAATATATACTATCATAATGCAGTCATCACACAAGATAATCATCAGAGTATATACATTGAATTATTTACATTATTTACAATCCGGGGTGTGGGATGTGGGAGGGGGGCGGGGTTAGGTTTGCTTGATATCAGCACTTCAGTCATCAACAATTCCATCATCAGTTTGGAACAGTGTAGGTCTGACTTGGTAGGATATGTGCAGCAAGTGGTGGACATAGAGAGATCAGAGAGAGCCAATGTACTGTAGTTTCCAGAATATTCCATTAAGTTTCCACATAAAGCTGAATGTTGTTTTGAAATGACATAGTCTTGATAATTGCATCATCATCGTGACTGTTATTTCCTGCTGCTCTCCCTCTCCCTCACACGCGTGATTGTTGTCATCACGCTGACGTGAGTGAGATGTGCAAAGGCAGGTTTTTGTCCGCCTTTCAGCAAAAGCGGGAACTCGTTTATCCGGTTTGGACAAAATTGGAAATAAAACCCCGTGCTTTGTCCTTTGCAGGGCACGAGCAACATTTTTGTGAATGCCAAAGACGATTTGATTTTAAACAGCCTTGATAAGAGATGGACAAAGTTGTGAAAATTACGCATTTTCTGTTCCTTTTCCTGCTGGGAGAATATAAACTTCAACCAATGTCCCGAAACATTGGCGGAGATTCTTCAGTGTGTTGTTCTTACTCTGCCTCACTTTGTCGTGACTTGCTTGTGCTTGTGCGTGCGCATGCGCGGCAAGCGGCCCGCGTAGCCCCATTAAGTGCGTCTCTCTGCCCCCGCCAGCACATTCCTGTTTTACCTGTATGAGGAACTGAGGTGTCAGCTAGGAAGCTCATCATACCACAGCTCTGCCGTCTGACAAAAGTCGTACAACACAATGCTAGGCACTTTAATGGCTTTTGCAGCCCTTTGAGACACTCGTGATTTAGGGCTATACAAGCAAACATTGATTGATTGATTGATTGATTGATTGATTGATTTAACGCGATGACGTGAAAGCCTCATTGCATGACTCCTCTTATTGTGCTGCCTCCTAATAGTTACACTCTTTTTCCACCAGAGGGAGACAAATGTTTACAAGCAGTAAAGGGGCGGTATAGCTCGGTTGGTAGAGTGGCCGTGCCAGCAACTTGAGGGTTCCAGGTTCGATCCCCGCTTCCGCCATCCTAGTCACTACCGTTGTGTCCTTGGGCAAGACACTTTACCCACCTGCTCCCAGTGCCACCCACACTGGTTTAAATGTAACTTAGATGTTGGGTTTCACTAAAGCGCTTTGAGTCATTAGAGAAAAAGCGCTATATAAATACAATTCACTTCACAAGCAGGTTATACGGCTTATTTAACCATCCGTCCATTTTATACCGCTTGTCCCTCTCGGGGTCGCGGGGAGCCTATCCCAGCTGCACTCGGGCGGAAGGCAGGGTACGCTCAAATTATATTAACCTTCTTTTGAGTTTTGAATACTATCTAGTAGGGGTGTGGGAAAAAATAGATTCGAAATCGAATCGCGATTCTTACGTTGTGCGATTCTGAATCGATTCTCATTTTAAAAAAATTGTTGTTGTTTTTTTAATTTAAAATTTTATTTTTTATTTTTAATTTTTTTTAAAATTAATCAATCCAACAAAACAATACACAGCAATACCATAATAATGCAATCCAATTCCAAAACCAAACCCGACCCAGCAACACTCAGAACTGCAATAAACAGAGCAATTGAGTGAAACAAAAATGAATATTATCAACAACAGTATCAATATTAGTTACAATTTCAACATAGCAGTGATTAAAAATCCCTCATTGACATTATAATCAGACATTTATAAACAATAGTGTCACAGTGGCTTACACTTGCATCGCATCTCATAAGCTTGACAACACACTGTGTCCAATATTTTCACAAAGATAAAATAAGTCATATTTTTGGTTCCTTTAATAGTTAAAACAAATGTACATTATCGCAATCAGTTGATAAAACATTGTCCTTTACAATTAAAAAAGCTTTTTACAAAAATCTACTACTCTGCTTGCATGTCAGCAGACTGGGGTAGATCCTGCTGAAATCCTATGTATTGAATGAATAGAGAATCTTTTTGAATCGGGAAAAAATCGTTTTTTAATCGGGAATCGTGTTGAATTGAAAAAAAAAAATCGATTTTGAATCGAATCGTGACCCCAAGGATCGATATTGAATCGAATTGTGGGACACCCAAAGATTCACAGCCCTACTATCTAGGCATGGGGAAAGCTGTCACGGCCCGGGCGCATTCCAATGCGCACTCATCTGTGCGCTCTGCTGATTGTCTCCAAGAGCGCACCTGCGCGCGCCACTCCTGCAGAAGCTGCGCCGGTGCACACAGCTGCAATCAATGAGCACTCATCGCACCGGTCGTTGATGAGCTTCCTGGGCTTTTTAAGCCAGTGCAGACCTGCGTTCCAGGCCAGAACATAGCTACCTGTCCTGTACAGTAAGCCAGACCTGTCTAGCTCTATGCATACTCCCTCTCTGTGCTTCTTCCCCTCCTTGTTGATTTGTCTCGTGTTTTCTTGTCGATCCAGCAGTCTCCCTCAGTTCCCGCATTACAAGCTGTGCGTCTCGTCTCCCCGTGTTCCCTCTGCTTCCCGGACTGCCTCTGGGATCTCGACCTCCCGCCTGGACACGGACATTCTGCACCTCGCTATAGCCCCCGACTTCCTGCCTGCTCATGGACCTCCGAGCTCTGCCTTGTCCCCCCCCTTTGTACTTCCTCACCTCGCGCTTAACACTTCCGGTAACACTCAGCAGGTAATTTCCACACATAGTCGCACACCATACAACCTTTGGATTCGTCACACTCCATTTCCCTTGTTTATGTATATTATTATTTATTTATATATAGTATATATGCATATATAAGTATATTGTCTGTGCCGTCTCCTTCCTCCTGTACACAACAAAACCTAAATTAAAACAAAGTACTCAAGAAGTACTAGGGTGGACAATATGCGTTAGAACGGTGGTTCTCAAAGTACCACCTCAAAAAATACTCGGCTCTCCAAGTACCACCATAAAGGCCAACACTAAAATACGGTAGCGTAGTACGCCTAAGTATTCATTAAAAACGAGGCAGAAAGGTTTATTTAGCAAGTGTATTGAATATCTTTGGCCACTGTAATATCACACACAGTTTGAGCATTGACACTGTGTTTGAATGTAGGAAAGTACAACACTGTACTTAAATAATGAATTACCTTATATTTATGTTACGGTTCAAACACCTGGCGCCTCACACTCTGCTGTGCGCTCCGCTGAGCGTGCCTCGGGACATGCCCACGGGCGCAGCTGATGGATTATTTGGCGTACCACTAGTTTGAGTTTGTTTGTGTCTATTTTGAACATGCATGAATACAACATGATACATCACAATTTCCAATTTCTCTATTCAACAGGTTCGAAAAGGAGTAGGAAGAAGCAGAGCTTATTTAATCCTATCCCTTTTCCTTTACATAGAAGTTGCTAAAACTTTTGTTCACTTCCTGTTCTCAATTTATTCACAATATACTCCATAAGTAATAACATTAAAAATAAATCAATAATTAGTGAAGTAAGTTATATTTCCTATGGTGAGATAAGTAAGACTATCTAGAAAATGAATGAATGGATGGATGAAATAAATTCAAAATGTTTGTACGTATACCACAGTTTGAGAAACACCCCGAAAGGGACAAGCGGTAGAAAATGGATGGATGGATGAGTTAAAGCATTTTCACTGTGGGCCACATCACATTTATGGCCGCTTGTAATTGCGAAACATAACAGTCTCCTCATTAAATTACTACACAATTGCTCCTTCATTTGCTTTTTCTTATAGTTTTCCCCAAAAAAACCAATGGAAAACGTGCTTCTAAATCAGAAAACAAGCAGATATTAGAGTTCAGCTATTGTAGAATTTTTTGGTGACATTCAATTTGAGTTATCTTCGAATCCAAACAGCACATGAAAGTCTTTAAGTTTTTGAAAGGCGTAAAAAGATTTTGGATTTATATTTTATTCCACTTTTATAGCTCAGATTTCTTAAACTTCAGTCCTAAATACAAATATCAAACATGTAATGCAATGTAATGTCACAAAAATTATTAACAAGGCTTAGGTCAGGCTGATTACAAAAATAAATACTAATCAAATATACTGCAAAAGAGAGACTTATAAAAACTGATCAAGTAAATGTACATACAATTATGCAATGTTACAATAAGTTCTAACTAAATTAATAATACATGAAATAAAATATATGGGCAGCACAGTGGAACAGGGGTTAGTGCATGTGCCTCACAATACCAAGGTCCTGAGTTCAATCCTGGGCTCTGGATCTTTCTGTGAGGAGTTTGCATGTTCTCCCCGTGACTGCGTGGGTTCCTTCTGCATACTCCGGCTTCCTCCCACCTCCAAAAACATGCACCTGGGGATAGGTTGATTGGCAACACTAAATGGTCCCTAGTGTGTGAATGTGAGTGTGAATGTTGTCTGTCTATCTGTGTTGGCCCTGTGATGAGGTGGCGACTTGTCCAGGGTGTACCACGTCTTCCGCCCGAATGCAGCTGAGATAGGCTCCAGCACCCCCCGTTACCCCAAAAGGGACAAGCGGTAGAAAATGGATGGATGGATGGAAAATGTATGTTGGGGCAGCACTGTGGTACAGGGTTTAGTACGGTGCCTCACAATACGAAGGTCCTGGGTTTAATCCTGGGCTCGGGATCTTTCTGTGTGGAGTTTGCATGTTCTCCCTGTGACTGCGTGGGTTCCCTCCGGGTACTCCGGCTTCCTCCCACCTCCAAAGACATGCACCTGGGGATAGGTTGATTGGCAACACCAAATGGTCCCTAGTGTGTGAATGTGAGTGTGAATGTTGTCTGTCTATCTGTGTTGGCCCTGTGATGAGGCGGCAACTTGTCCAGGGTGTACCCCGCCTTCCACCCATGTGCAGCTGGGATAGGTTCCAGAACACCCTGCGACCCCATAAGGGACAAGCGGTAGAAATGGATGGATATATGTTTCCTAAATAAGCTGTCAGTGCCTCACCACTTTAGTCATAACTTTTGCCCTTAAGGAACTTCTCTATGACTTTAGCTCCAGATTTCTTCTGTTTGTTTGATATTGCCATTACTGACACAAGTGGTGGAAAAGTGTATTACAACTGAGCACTGCCCCCATATGTACCACAGCTGAGTAACAGATATCTTTCTGGTTTCACCCTCAATGCTAACGTGGGGAATTTACACTTCAACGACTGTCGTTGTCTTTGACAGTTAGGATTGCTCATTTGCATCAAAACAGTTGTTTTCCTCACTATACAATAGGGCGAAACCATCCTCGCCCAGGCACACCCTCCTGGTTTTTGGAGTATAAATATTTGGGGTTTTGGCACCAACCATTGGACTAGATCTGACCAATAAGTTAAAGTACCAATGATTGTCACACACACTAGGTGTGGCGAAATTACTCTCTGCATTTGACCCATCACCCTTGATCACCATCTGGCAGAGGTGTGGACTCGAGTCACATGACTTGGACTCGAGTCAGACTCGAGTCATGAATTTGATGACTTTAGACTCGACTTGACAAAATGTAAAGAGACTTGCAACTCGACTTAGACTTTAACATCAATGACTTGTGACTTCACTTGGACTTGAGCCTTTTGACTTGACATGACTTGCTACTTTCCCCAAAACCCAAACCTTAAAAAGTTATTTGGGAGCGCTCCGTATCTTTCATTTTATACGTCTGTGTCTATCAGCGTGTGTGCTGCTTGTCAGCGTGTGTGCTGTCAGTACAACAGCCAATCAAATTAAATCTACGTTGTTTTCATCACACAGCTCTCATCCAATCAAATTGCAGGACAACCACCGAACATGAGTTGTCAAACAATGCGGCAGTGAGAAACAATTATGCCAAAGTTGGTTTCGTTCGGGTATAAAAACTACGACTTGGTCAACAAAAAACGAATTGCGGTATGCAAATCACGCAGTTCGAATATTACAGACGGAGACGCAACAACTTCCAACTTCGTTCGACATTTGAAGTTGCACAAAGAAGGGTAAGTTTTGAATGTAAGATAACGTTTATTGGCTAAGTAACATGACTTTTATTTGCTGTGTAGTTAAATCAGTTAGGCTGTAAACTCACTGCTAACGTTATAACCATAGACATCTTATAAGGGTACGCAGCATGGAGCGCTACTGCCTACTGGCGCAGACGAGACGCGGAGCCGCCATCTTGGAGTGGTGATCCGCTCCACTCAGTGCAATTCATTTGGCAGGAGCAATGAACTGTCAGCAAATTTAATTCATCTTAGCTCACTGAATACCACTGATTTTCACGCGTTTTTTTTGTCAAACGTGTAGCTATGATAACGGACACATGTTTTGGCGTTTTTATTATTCATAGTTTGCTTAACAGTAATATAATATTCTTATACGCTATAAATGACCAGACGTCCGAGATCAAAACTGGGAATATAATCCCAGAGAAGAGGGAAAAAAACGGTCAGCTATTTTTAAGTTGAAGAAACAATATGATTAGATTATATATACATGCGTATATCCTACATAAACAATGTATGAATACATTAGATATCTATATATTTTAGGGACCTATAGACTGTAACTCTGTTGCTGCAGCAGCAGAGAGTTTATTCTGTCTTGACACTTTGTATTGATATTTTGTATTACATTCTTCCCTTAAATGATAATGTTTACAGTGATTGTTTTATATCTATTTTTTATGTATGTCGCTTTGGATAAAAGCGCCTGCCAAATACTTAAACATATATAAACACCTGAAAGTCTTTATATCAGCTAAAACCACCAATCTGTTTCACTGGATTCAGAATAAAACCAAATGCTGTCTTACCCAACAATGTTAGTATTTGAATATTGTTACTTGAAGACTTATTCCTGGTTACAATTATACTGTTAAGAAAGTATTGTCTTATACTTTGCCTAAAATGAGAATGCATCATAATCAGTGGCGGCTGGTGAATTTTGTTTTAGGTGGGGCTGAAAGTTTGTAAACCAAACCCCTGTAGGGGTGTCATCCTCCCCCAGAAGATTTCTTCGTGATTCTCACATACAGATATTGAAGATCTTTGCTCCTTCTCAACTTTGTGGTAATGTTATTTTCATAAAATACAACCAATAGTATGTTAATGTTTGTTTTTGCAAATGTGTTTATTCTGTAAAGGAATGAGTTAAATGTTTAAAATTGTTTAAACTATTAAAATGACTGGTTAATAGTGCTATTATGAATTGCAATGTCAGCACCATTTTTTTTCCTGCAATTTCAAATGCACTTGTTTTAATAAATAAATACAGCGTTTTAAAAGCATACACAATCTGTGTAAAAAATATTAGTCTGTGGTTAAAAGGACTTGAAAGGACTCGAAACTCAAAATGCAGGACTTGGGACTTGACTTGAGACTTTCTAGTCTTGACTTTGGACTTGACTCGGGACTTGCCTGTCTTGACTCGGGACTTGACTCGAGACTTGAGGGCAAAGACTTGAGACTTACTTGTGACTTGCAAAGCAATGACTTGGTCCCACCTCTGCCATCTGGCAGTGATCTAGGTCTATGAGCACTAACTGATAAAGCCCACTCGGATGAGAGGCGAAACATCTTCCAAGACAAACCAAACAGTCCAGTTGCGATCGATTCAACGCCCTGAGATGACAACAACCTGAGAACCATATTAAATAGAGAGGTATGCACCTGTCTTTATAATGTTCCACAGTAGACTGTGCATGTCAGAGAACAAAACAAGCCCAGGGAATCGACTGCAGACACCAATTGGTACATAAAAAATGTGGAAAAAGTGAAGTGGCTGCGCTTTATGTAAATTGTGAATTCATTTTCAATGTTTCGTTACGGCTTTTTAATTCTGTTGAGATATTGAAATTTTTTTTCTTTTCTTTTAGTAAGGTTAATGCAATATCAATGGTTGTAAAATCATTTTGAGTGCAACTGTACAGTATATATTAAAGAGGCTGTTTGCAACTTGCTCAAAGTTAAATTGTTCAAACTCAAAAATATAGCTTATGTTAGCATTGGTTGTTTAAAAGAACATATTTAAAGGCCTACTGAAACCTACTACTACCGACCACGCAGTCTGATAGTTTATATATCAATGATGAAATCTTAACATTGCAACACATGCCAATATGGTTAACTTATAAAGTGCAATTTTAAATTTCCCGCTAAACTTGCTGTTGAAAACGCCTTTGGATGATGACGTATGTGCGTGACGTAGCCAGTGAAACAGAAGTATCCGTTCCCCAATTGAAGCCAATACAAAATAGCTCTGTTTTCATCTCATTATTCCACAGTATTCTGGACATCTGTGTTGGTGAATCTGTTGCAATTTGTTCATTGCATTATGGAGAAAGAAGCTGAGCAAGCAAAGAAGAAAGTTGTCGGTGCGAAGCGGAGTATTTTGCGAGGGAAGTCAGCAACACAACACAGCCGGTGTTTCATTGTTTACATTCCCGAAAGATGCAGTCAAGATCGAAGAACTCGGACAACAGAGACTCTTACCAGGAGGACTTTGACTTCGATACACAGACGCCTGTAGAGAACTGGGACAACACAGACTCTTACCAGGATTACTTTGATTTGGATACACAGACGCAGACGCGGTACCGTGAGTACGCAGCTGCGCTTCCAAACATTTGATCGCTTGCCCGTACGTGCGTGTCACGTACGTAACTTTGGGTAAATATATAAGCTTTATGAACCTTGGGTTAGGTGAACGGTCCTTTGGGCTGAGTGAGTGTGTGTGTTGTGCAGTTGTTTGAATTGTATTGGCGGTTATATTGACGGGAGCTAGGAGCAAGGAGCTAGCATAACAAACACCTAGGTGTTTGTTATGCAGGATTAAATTGTGGCATATTAAATATAAGCCTGGTTGTGTTGTGGCTAATAGAGTATATATATGTCTTGTGTTTATTTACTGTTGTAGTCATTCCCAGCTGAATATCAGGTCCCACCCGCCTCTCACAGCATCTTCCCTATCTGAATCGCTTCCACTCCCCACTAGTCCTTTACTTGCACTTTCCTCATCCACAAATCTTTCATCCTCGCTCAAATTAATGGGGAAATCGTCGCTTTCTCGGTCCGAATCGCTCTCACTTCTGGCCGCCATCACTGTAAACAATAGGGAACTTTGCGGAAATGTTCAACTGACTACGGCCTTTTTTTTGTCAGATACCAAAAGTTGCGATCTTTATCGTCGTTGTTCTCTACTAAATCCTTTCAGCAAAAATATGGCAATATCGCGAAATGATCAAGTATGACACATAGAATAGATCTGCTATCCCTGTTTAAATAAAAAAAATTCATTTCGGTAGGCCTTTAAGTATTTTTTCCACAATTACTAATGATAGTAAATTAAGATTGTCCCCCTGAGGAAAAAGTCAGGCTTGTCACTCACAGCTAGGGCTGGGCGATCATGTGATTGTGTTGACTTTGGCCCTTTGGCTTTGTACGTTAAGACCATGGTCACCAACCTGGGCTTTCGTATTGATAGTGATTTTAAATTGGACCGTCAGATTGGCACAGTGGTGAAAGACAGCTTTTTTCATTTACGTCAGCTGGCTAAGGTTAAAAACCTTTTTTCTAGGCAACAGTTTGAGACAGTAATCCATGCCTTTATTACATCTCGGCTGGATTACTGTAACTCTTTGTATTTTGGAATCAGTCAATCCTCCTTCTCTCGTCTGCAGCTGGTTCAAAATGCAGCTGCCCGACTTTTAACAAGCACAAGAAAAAGAGAGCACATTACTCCTGTTTTAGCCTCACTTCACTGGCTACCTGTGTCTTTTAGAGTCCGTTTTTAAATCCTTACATGGTCTTGCCCCACCTTACCTCTCTGAGCTGCTCCACCTCTATGCCCCCACCCGGTCCCTCAGGTCAGCTGATCAGCTGCTCCTGGAGGGACCCAAATCAAAGCGCAAGCTTAGAGAGGACAGGGGGTCCTGTTGCGGGACCCAAAGTCTGGAACGATCTCCCTCTCCATGTGAGACAGGCCCCTTCTTTGGCTACTTTTAAGACCCTTCTTAAAACCCGTTTTTACTCACTGGCTTTTAACCCAGCATGAGACATTGAACTGTTTAAACTGTTTTTAACTTTTTAACTGCTTTTTATCTAACAAATTGCTCTCAAGATAATTTGTATTTGCTTTTTGTATGTGTACGTGTGTATGTATGTATGTATATATACTGTATATATATATACAGTACATATATATATATATATATATATATATATATATATATATATATATATATATATATATATATATATATATATATATATATATATATATATATATATATATATACTGTGTGTGTGTTTGTGTGAAAGTGTTGGTATCCGAGTCTGTGCGTGACCATCCCAGTCCATCGTTGCGAAAGTGAGGCTTGTCACAGCGGAATCATTGTTCAATCAGTGTTGTGCCTCTTCACCATACACAGCTGGAAGTGCAGCCCAGAAGAAGAAAATAAAGAAATATGACTAACAAGAGCATAACACAGCATTGAGACAGAGCAGCAACTTTAGTGACATACTTTAGTTTCACTGCAACACACCAGTAAACCTGCCCTGAATGAGGACCTGCAGGCAGTCACAGAATGTCTAGTGACTGAACTACTGTATTGGTCCCTACTTGGTGATTAAACACACCCACTAATTTAAACAGATAAAGGTATTTTTATTTATAAATATTTTTAAATCAGACTTTTTGCTTACTGTCTGCTAAGATTCAACTCTTCTGATATAACATATTAAAACAACTCTGCAGAGAGACACTTTGTGTTTAAATACGTTTTGAGTTCGTGGATAAAACACATTTTGTTCCTGAAATAATCATTAAACTTGTTTTATGTGTTGGTTCACGTTATTTTAGAGTACCGCAAATTCAAACTGCACTTTTATTAAATATAACCTACAGTAAACGGGTTATAAAAAACTCAACAATGTGGGTCACCACTTGTTGTTTGCCAAAGCACTGGCGAGAAGCACTGATGTACACAAGTAATCCGATAATACAAACAATAATTTACCATTTGAAAGTGTTGTTTAGTAAATGTTCACTTGAAATAAAAGTCTTAGAGTATTCGCTACACTTTGTCTACTGCAGGATGTTTGTGATGACAAGAAATAAAAAACTTTGAGAGAAAAAAAAAAAAAATCTTTACTCCCACAAAACATACCAAAAAATAAGCAAAATCGTGGCCCTATAACCAGTTATGGACCGTAGCAAGCGTTACCTGTACTGTTGCACCTATAGTAAGCACAATTATATAGACGAACAAAATGACAGTTGGTCAGCTGTTACCATATATTACATCAATAAAACATGTTGGAAATGTCTGTTACAAGATACTGCAGTGATAAACAGTAGCGATGCAACGGTACTCAGTGTAATCCTGCACGGGACAATCCGCCCTTAAAAGTAATTAAAACAATTACACAATTACACTACACACACACACACACACACACCCACACACACACACACACACACACACACACACACACACACACACACACACACACACACACACACACACACACACACACACACACACACACACACACACACACACACACACACACACACACACACACGTCTACATACACAAAAGCAGTCACAGAGAACTAACTTAGAATTTGCGGTCATGTTTTCATAGAATATACATCTAATGATAGCTAATGTTAGTAGCTAAACTCTGCTTAATCACTATCATTAGCTGACAACAAACACAACTTCTTTCTTCATTCTGAGTTTCATTAATGCATCCTAAAACGATCCAGCGTTTTTGTTTTTATATATACACTACCGTTCAAAAGTTTGGGGTCACCCAAACAGTTTTGTGTAATAGCCTTCATTTCTAAGAACAAGAATAGACTGTCGAGTTTCAGATGAAAGTTCTCTTTTTCTGGCCATTTTGAGCGTTTAATTGACCCCACAAATGTGATGCTCCAGAAACTCAATCTGCTCAAAGGAAGGTCAGTTTTGTAGCTTCTGTAACGAGCTAAACTGTTTTCAGATGTGTGAACATGATTGCACAAGGGTTTTCTAATCATCAATTAGCCTTCTGAGCCAATGAGCAAACACATTGTACCATTAGAACACTGGAGTGATAGTTGCTGGAAATGGGCCTCTATACACCTATGTAGATATTGCACCAAAAACCAGACATTTGCAGCTAGAATAGTCATTTACCACATTAGCAATGTATAGAGTGTATTTCTTTAAAGTTAAGACTAGTTTAAAGTTATCTTCATTGAAAAGTACAGTGGTTTTCCTTCAAAAATAAGGACATTTCAATGTGACCCCAAACTTTTGAACGGTAGTGTATATATGTATACATTTTTTCAATGAACGCATTAAGGGGAACTGCACTTTTTTGGGTGGGAATTTTGCCCGTCATTCACAATCCTTGTGCTAGACAAGAACACATGTCTTTCTCTTTTCTGTGCATTTTAAATCATGAAAAACTGCTAGCATGTGGCGGCAAACAAAGAAGATAATGAAGACCCATCAATTCCGCCTATAAAGCCCTCAGATCTTGTCTTGACCATTCTAAATCTAAGACTAGATCTGACCCCTCTAAGTCTATGAGCATGAAGTGATGAAGCCTACTTGGATGAGAGGCGGAACGTCTTCTAAGACAAACTGAACCGTCCGGTTGCGATGGATTGAATGCCCTGAGAGTACAATGACCTGGATGAATGAGAACATCCATAGACAGTGAAACTACTTTTGTGGCGTATTGACTCAGCACCTTGCTCCTCACTCACGATACAATGCGATATGGCATCAGTCTGTACAACCAATTGATCTGTAAAGTATTAGCCGACTAGATAGCTACCGTGACCATGTATATAGCCATGACATCAAATCCTATGCACTCCATGTATCAGAATCACGTTTGTCTGGTCCAGTTGTCCAAAGCCATCTTTTACAGTTAAATTTAGGTCGGTGAAAAAAAAGTTTTTACCAGTGCAGGGTTTGTTAGCGCAAATTATTCTGCAGTCTCTTGGAACAGTATCCTCCTCACCAGACACACAGAGCCTTTTGAACCAATGTGTGTTTATGGCTTGCAAGCTCCACATTTACACCACCAAGTCATGCAGATGTAGTTCATAGATTTTGTGTATCCTCGTCCACTCTGACCTTTCACCCTCTCTTCTTGCCCGCTCAGCTTCTACCCATCCTCTGTGTGTTCAAGCTCTAAAAGTTAAGTCATTTGTCCCAAACTGTAGTCAGAATCTTCATCTCTCTTTAGGTCTGCCATGATTATTGGGAGCAAACACAGAACAAGCTCTTTTGTTGAGAGAAGTATAGTGTCCGTTACTATGCGCTCTGTGAAATCAATTCACCCAAGGAAGAAGTTCCGGTAATGCTTAAAATGAGCAAAGTACTGTAAATATTACACGTTAGGAATTACATATGTGCCAATCAAAACGGCTTTCATAGAGGGCGTTCTACTCTTTCACAAATCCTATCATTGAGGAGGATAGTGGAAGAAATGAGGAACGGAAAGAAAGATCTTACATTACTGTTCGTTGACTTCAAGAAAACCTTTGATTCTGTTAACAGAGAGGCCATGTTTATCATTCTACTCCGCTATGGTATTCCATATGAGATTGTTCTGGCCATTAAGGCTCTTTACACCAATACCAGTACAAGAGTTATCACCCCTGACGGAGAAACTGGGTCGTTTGAAATCAGCGCTGGCGTCTTACAGGGAAACCCTCTAGCCCCTTTTCCTTTCATCATCATCCTCGATTAGGTCCTCGGCGTCTCTCTTGATGCTAACAACAACATGGGGCTGCTACTAAAGCCCAGACACCCGGCAAAATACATCACAGATTTTGATTTTGCAGATGACATTGCAATACCATCCAACTCGTCGGCAGATGCAGAGACCCTTCTCCATGCTCTAGAGCAGTGTTTTTCAACCTTTTTTTTTAGCCGAGGCACGTTTTTTTCATTGGAAAAAATCCAGAGGCACACTAGTAGACAATGTTAAGAAATGAGACTCAGTAGCCAATATTGGAAATTTAAAGTCGTTCTCATCAAATCCCTGATGCGATTGTTCGATATTACTTCCTACAATAATCATAACAGCGTTTGGGATGGCGCGGCTCGGATGGTGGACCGGCTGTGCCAGCAACTTGAGGGTTCCAGGTTCGATGCCAGCTTCCGCCATTCTAATCACGGCCACCTATCTCCTAGTGGCACCTACACTGGTGCTTTGGACTCTTTTTAAAAAGAGATTCTTAATCTCGACGGGACTGCGTAAATAAACAAAAAATTAATAATAATAAAATTAAAAAATAACCATCAATGCATCGCTAATTCTCTTATCTCAAATTAGGCCCACAGAGCACTTATCTAGCTTCTGCCACCTACTGACACGGAGTAGTATTACATGGTTACTCTGTAGATCATGAGACAACACGGACACTCAAAAAAGGGCACATTATTTGTAGAACACAATTAGTGGTTTGCAAAAAATATTTTTTAGGAACAATTAGGTGACATAGCGAAATTTCCCACGGCACATCAGTCAATATCTTACGGCACACTAGTGTTCCGCGGCACAGTGGTTGAAAAACACGGCTCTAGAGCCATGTTTTTCAACCTTTTTTGAGCCACGGCACATTTTTTGCGTTGAAAAAATCCGGAGGCACACCACCAGCAGAAATCATTAAAAAATGAAACTCAGTTGACAGTAAAAAGTCGTTGTCTCAATTGTTAGATATGACTTTAAACCATAACCATAACCAACCATGCATCAATATAGCTCTTGTCTCGAAGTAGGTGTACTGTCACGACTTGTCACATCACGCCGTGACTTCCTGTGTGTAGTGTTTTAGTTCTTGTCATGCGCTCCTATTCTGGTGGATTTTTCCCTTTATTTTTGGTATTTTCCTGTAGCAGTTTTATGTCTTCCTTTGAGCGATATTACCCTCATCTACTTTGTTTTAGCAATCAAGAATTTTTCGGTTGTTTTAATCCTTCTTTGTGGGTTCATTGTTGATTGTCATGTCATGTTCGGTTGTACATTGTGGACGCCGTCTTTGCTGTCGTCCAGCATTGTGTTTTTGTTTACTTTGTCGCCAGTTCAGTTTTAGTTTCGTTCTGCATAGCCTTCCCTAAGCTTCAATGCGTTTTTTTAGGGGCACTCACTTTTATTTATTTTTGGTTTAAGCATTAGACACAATTTTACCTTCACACTGTCTCCCGCTGTTTCCGACATCTACAAAGCAATTAGCTACCGACTGCCACCTACTGATATGGAAGAGTATTACACTGTTACTCTGCCGAGCTCCAGACAACACCGACACTCAACAACAACACATCATTTGCAGACTATAATTACTGGTTTGCAAAAAATATTTTTAACCCAAATAGGTGAAATTAGACAATATCCCACGACACACCAGACTGTATCTCACGGCACACTAGTGTGTCACGGCACAGTGGTTGAAAAACACTGCTCTAGAGGATGCTGCTAACTGCGTTGGTCTCCACTGCAACTCCTTGAAGACAGAATTTGTCTCAACCGAAACTGCTGTACAACTGTCCTCCAAATATGGAGCCCAATGTTGACGATTTTAAGTACCTCGGTTCCTGGATCATTGGCAGCACGGTGGAAGAGGGGTTAGTGCGTCTGCCTCACAACACGAAGGTCCTGAGTAGTCTAGGGTTCAATCCCAGGCTCGGGATCTTTCTGTGTGGAGTTTGCATGTTCTCCCCGTGACTGCGTGGGTTCCCTCCGGGTACTCCGGCTTCCTCCCACCTCCAAAGACATGCACCTGGGGATAGGTTGATTGGCAAAAACTAAATTGTCTCTAGTGTGTGAATGTGAGTGTGTAAGTTGTCTCTCTATCTGTGTTGGCCCTGCGATGAGGTGGCGACTTGTCCAGGGTGTACCCCGCCTACCGCCCGATTGTAGCTGAGATAGGCTCCAGCACCCCCCGTGACCCCAAACGGGACAAGCGGTGGAAAATGGATGGATGGATGGTTCCTGGATCATGGATTCCGGTAATTACTTCCGTACCAGGAAAGCCCAAGCCTGGAAAGCATGTAATAAAATGGACAGCATATGGCACTCCAACCTGCCCAATTCACTTAAGCTAGACCTCTTCAAGTCTACCATCGAACCCATCCTCATGTACGGCTCCGAGACCTGGACCCTTAATGCGTGACTTCACAAACACCCTGACAGTTGCTATACCAACCGGCTTCGAAGGGTTCAAGGCTTGTCGTGGCAGTCCCATCCCACCTCGGACCAAATATCAAATATACGGCAACCTACCTCGAGCAAGCACCTGTCTGAGCCAACGCCACGCACAGTTTGCTGGTCACTTCTTCCGTGCCAAGACGGAGCTGATATCACAGCTCCTCCTTTGGAAACAATCTACCAGGGGTTGCCTCACCTACCCCGAAGTAGTCGCACGGGACACCGGGATCCTTGTTTGAGAGCTGGGCTCTGCCATGGGTGACCCCGACTGCTGGCGGAGGGTTGGGCAAGGTCTCTCGGCTATGACCGCACATTGATGATGACATACGTACTTACAGCATGTATATACAACATTGGGGTTTTAGGATGTTTTTAGAGTGCTTTATAGGCAGAATAGATTGTATCCCCATTACCGGCATGGTTAACCAACTCTTATTAGCAATTATTTTACTATTTAGAACACACAAAAAAGGGAAACACGTGTGATCTCGTCTCACATAAGGATTTTGAATGATGGGCAAAATTCTCCAAAATGTACATAAATTTTAAAAAAATAGTATTAAGCCCAACCTTGACATGTTTAATGATATTGTCACACCGCGGTGAGGGAAGTCTTGTCTTGGTTTTTTCTGTCTTGTGATTTTCATGTTTTATTTTGAAAAGCAACTCCTCTTGTTTCAGATCACGGGTCCTTCCTCTTGTGTCACCAGTCTGACGTCATCCCTGACCCTTGATTGTTTCCACCTGTTTCCCATTACCCTCATGTTCCATATAAGCCCATGCCTCCCTTTGTTCTGTGCCGGATTGTCTCGAGCTTTCGTGCCTGTCTAGCATCCATGTTCATGTTCATGTCCATGCCTTGCCTCGTCCCACGTCTACTTCCTTGCATCCAGTATTTCTCATGCTGTAATTTTGAGTTAACTTTTTCTCCTCCCTCAGAGCGACTTTTGTTATCGAGCCTTTTTTCAACCGCAGTGGTGAGTTATGATTTTTTGCTAATGATCTTCCTTCTTTAAAGTTTTTGAGTGATTTTTTGTTTACATTTATTAGAATAAGATTAGAGTAGTAATTTTTATAGTTATTATTTTCTTCCTCCTGTTGGAACGTTTTTTGTTAAAGTTTTTGATAGTAGATCCGGTGCTAATTATAATTCATCTTTATTTTTGTATTTCCTCCTTTTTGAGTGATTTTTGGTTTTTCCCTTTTTGGAATCTTTTTTCGCTGTCTATTTTTGTGACTTATAGTATTTTGAATATACTCTGCTCGGGAGGTTAAAAGAGTTTTCAAAACAAAAGCCTTATTAGAATCCCATCTCTGCATCTGAGTCCCTTCCTTCGTCCAAGCCTGACAGATATATTTTCTGTGAACCTTTAGTGCTTTGCAAATTATTGCAAAAAATGCAAATTGCGCCACAAACTCCTGACAACCAGCATCCTCTATAGTGGACATTTGATTTTAGTATACTGTATATTGTATTTGTATTTGTATTTGTATTTTGTCAGCGTTACAAATTTTGGGGTAAAAAATCGGCCGTTACACAAAACACAAATGTTTACCGCAAAGGACTCTGGTTCTCAGGAGGATATTGTGAGAGCAAACATAAACTAAAAATACATATATCGCAAGAGGCTCTATTCTCCCGTATTTCTATTTTCCCATCCAGCCTGCGGACACACCCACTCAGTGTAAATGAACAATGAGGCGGACTTTGCCATGGCAACTTTTTTGGGGGGCATTTGACTAACACTTGTAAATGTCATGGTAGTATAATGTTTGATATTAACTGTCAAAAAAATCAATAGAATCTATGGATAGCTGCTCCATTATATGTATTTAATGTATTTTTTATTAATGAGTCACATAGTTCGTTGCTGGCCTCACTGCCCAGATGAATTGGTTGTATGCATTCCATTAAGCCGGGTGTCGGCAACCCGCGGCTCTCGAGCCGCACGCGGCTCTTTAGCACCGCTCTAGTGGCTCCTTGGAGCTTTTTCTAAAGTGGAAAAAGATGAGGGAAAAATATATTTGTTGTTTTAATAATGTTTCTGTAGGAGGACAAACATGACACAAACCTTCTTAATTGTTAGAAAGCCCACTGTTTTGTCCACCAAACGTTTTATGCTGTGCGTGAATGCAAAAAGGTGAGCTTTGTTGATGTTATTGACTTTGTGCTAATAATCGATGCTAACATGCTATTTAGGCTAGCTGTAAGTACATATTGCATCATTATACCTCGTTTGTAGGTATATTTGAGTTCATTTCATTTCTTTTAATTATGTCCTCTGTGTATTTAATTTATATGTGCATATCTCATGACACATTATCTGTATGTAATATTGGATTCATTTCTGATAGTTGTTTGTGTGCCATGTTGTTGTAGACCACAGCAAACGTTACCCAGCTTGCAAAGATTGTAATAAATCCATTATAATTTATTGCCAATTCCTTTACTTTGGGCACACTCATCTTTACCTTTGGCTGTTTTAAGCCAGTCATTTCCAGGAGTTATCTCACCCTCTGAGACACTTACTTAATGTGTTGCCTTCATTATAACACTCACATAAGGCTTTTAAGTTTTTGCGGCTCCAGACAGATTTGTTTTTTGTATTTTTGCTCTAATATGGCTCTTTCAACGTGTTTGGTTGACAACCCCTGCCTTAAGCACATGGGAGAATAGGGCCCAAGGTGATCATCTTGCACATAAAGCAAATGATATGACTTCAAAAGGAGTCAAGTAGAAAAATATATTTATTTGAGTTGTAAATCTGTAAATGCAGTCAAGTATATTTACAACAAAGCAAAGATAATATTACCTCAAAATGACCAAATCTTTCTTGAGGCGCTACAGTAATGTCAGCCCCCCTTTCATAAAAAGTCTAATTTATTCATAAGCTGCTCATTCACACGTTTTGTAGCGCAAATGTGTAATCCATTTGGTTCAGTTCTGTTCAAGGAAGTCCTGGTCTACCTGCAGAAGAGCATCTCAACCAGGAGCTCCAGCAGGTGCGCTTGGCCAATCACAGGCCGGAACAGCAGTTCTGTGATGAGGCTGGGCGTGATGCTCTGCAGCATGGAAGCCGTGAGGAGGATTCGGGCAAAACGCTCCTGGTGCTCAGGGTGAAGGAGCTGGACCACTTCGCTCAAGGCGCGCTGGGCCTCCTGTTGCAGCCCCTCCACGAACAAAGACGCCTTCAAGTCTGGGATGTCTGTTGGGCGCAAGACATGATGATGAGTGTGGTAGACAGAGCGTAAAGCACGGGTATCACACTCAAGGGGCCAGATCTGGCCTGAACCTATAGTACTGCCTGATATGCAATGCTCAAAAAAACTTAATACAAGTACAGTAAAAGGAACTAATTTCAACAATAAATTATAGGTGTCAAACTCTTGGCCAGATCATTTAATGTGGCCCGCTATGTCATTTAATGTGGCCTGCAAAAGTCTATAAATAATAAAGCACTTTCTGCCTAGATATGTTTATTCTTTAAATTTTTACAGAAAAATGTACAAAAAACCCCACAATAACACTACAGTAAAAGGAATTGTTATCAACCATTAAATCACAGGTGCCAAACTCAAGGCCCTAGGGCCATTTCTCGTCCGCCACATCATT
The DNA here is from genome assembly GCF_033978785.1 of Entelurus aequoreus. Lineage (NCBI taxonomy): Eukaryota > Metazoa > Chordata > Actinopteri > Syngnathiformes > Syngnathidae > Entelurus > Entelurus aequoreus. The sequence goes on along the minus strand of NC_084741.1, from coordinate 42,660,706 downwards.
TAATGTGGCCACTACCACGTCGTTTTATGGGGCCTGCCATTTCATTTAATGGGGCTCGCCACATTGTTTAATGCGGCCTGCCAAATCCTTTGATGGGGTCTGCCACGTCATCTAATGGGGCCCACCACATCATTTAATGAGGCCTGCCATATCATCTAATGGGGCCCACCACATAATTTAATGGGGCCTGCCATGTCATTTTTTGGGGCCAGCCACATCATGTAATGGGGCCCACCACATCATTTAATGGGGCCCGCCACATTGTGTAATGGGGCCTGCCAAATCATTTGATGGGGCCCACAATTCCACATCATTTAATGAGGCCTGCCATATCATCTAATGGGGCCCACCACATAATTTAATGGGGCCTGCGATATCATTTATTGGGGCCCGCCACATTGTCTAATGGGGCCTGCCAAATCATTGCAACCTGCACTTTCTGCCTTGTTCTTTCAATTTTGACATACAAATGTGCTGCATCCAATTGCATAAGTTCTGCACTTTAATATTTGATCATGCAATAAATCAAAATTCGTGTCTTACAATTTCAAATAAATAATTTTGTTAGTAAAATACTGTATAATAATCAAAAGGATCTACTTATGAAAATTGAAAATAACAAGGCTTTTATATGTTTATGTTCTAATTGTTTTACTGTTTCAACCGGCCCTCTGAAGACAGCCATAATTGCTATGTGGCCCCTCAAACAAAATGGTATAAAGAATGTGTTACGTTGTGGCCACACATACCTGGATTAAATATGGTGGTCCCTTTGAGATATGCATATTCCTTAGGACTCAAATCCAAGCTCCAAAACTTTTTGAGGCAGGATTTCAGTTTGCTGACGCCGGCCATGGTGGGCTGCTCCCGCTCCAGCTCAGGATCCCCCTCACGCTGCAGAAGAATCTTTTTCAGCATGCTGTCAGACGGAACGTCCATCACCTCGAAGTCCACGTGCTCCTGTGCCAGGCCCAAGATGAAAAGAGGTGCCCAGCAGCTTTTGAGGAGCAAAAACTGGTCGTTGGGTGGAAGCTGGCTAAAAGCGGGCAAGTTCTTCATGAAATGGACGGTTTTGACCAGAACCGCTGAAGCTTCTTTGCAAATCTGCGACGGAATTTTCAAACACACTGTTCGCCGCAGCTCGCAGTTGCATCTGTGAGGTATTGAATGATAGCTGAAGTTGTTTGAACTGCTGTTATCCAGTTGGCTGAGAATGTTGAAGAGGATAGGATTTAATAGTCTATTGCTGCCGACAGCACACTGACATTGGTTATCCATGACGTTTACGTTCTTCTACTAAACCAGCGAGTGTACGAGTGCTCTCACATCCTCTCCGCTCTCTATTTATAAGGCAAATCCGCCCAGCTCGTTGGACCTTGACTTGTCAATACACTCTGTGAAACACAGGTATGTGCTTAGCCAGGTGACTGAAGGAATAACCCTGGGAAACTGATAAGCTTTTCTCAATGAAAAGGAGCTCGTGGAGTAACGTCTGGATAACGAGAGGGCTGGGCCTTATCTTTGGGCCGGTGCCATTAACCCAGACAGTACCAAGCTACCAAGGACTGTAAAGGTCTGTGTCCCCCTGTTCACTGCCAGGTCACAATTGCAGAGTTGGAGAGGCCAGAGCAGAGTGCCGGGGCATTGACCTAAAAGTGAGGCACTCCATGGGATGTCATCGTCATTCTTTCTGGCACAGTTGGAAGGAACCTACTTTTCAATCCTAACCTGCATTTTTAATATTCTTTCCGTTTAAACATACATTTTTTCAATGGTACCACAGGAAGATGGTTCTTCAAGTCTCTTGCGTTGATTCCAAAAACATTGAGTTCAATGTTCATCCATCTGGCAGCACGGTGATACAGGCGTTAGTAGGTGTGCCTCACAATACGAAGGTCCCGAGTTTGATCCTGGGCTCGGGATCTTTCTGTATGGAGTTTGCATGTTCTCCCCGTGACTGCGTGGGTTCCCTCCGGGTACTCCGGCTTCCTCCCACCTCCAAAGACATGCACCTGGGATAGGTTGACTGGCAACACTAAATGGTCCCTAGTGTGTGAATGTGAGTGTGAATGTTGTCTGATGAGTTAGCGACTTGTCCAAGGTGTACAACGCCTTCCGCCCGAATGCAGCTGAGCTAGGCTCCAGCACCCCCCACGACACCATAAAGAAGAAGCGGTAGAAAATGGATAGATGGATGGGTTCATCCATCTGTCCATCCATCTACCGTATCCATCCTTTCATTTTCTAGACCGCCTCTCTTGTTAAAAGTCAAGGAGCACCGGAGCCCATCCCAGCTGACTTTGGACAAAAGGTACTAGGGCTGCAACTAACAACTAATTTGGTAATCGATTAATCTGTTGATTGTTACTTCGATTAATCGCTTAATAATTGGATAAAAGAGACAAACTACATGTCTATCCTTTCCAGTATTTTATTGAAAAAAAACTGCATACTGGCACCATGTTCTTTCAACCAGCCAAATAAAACAAGGCCAATGTTGCAAAAATGTTTTTTTTTATAAAGTGCACCATTGTCATGCACAATAACAATAATTTTGTTTGGGGGAATTTCGAACCTGGCTACTACCTATTCCAACCAATGTTGGATACTGAATGTCTTTCCTCTAGTGGAATGGTCGTAAGTAGGGATGTCCGATAATGGCTTTTTGCCGATATCCGATATTCCGATATTGTCCAACTCTTTAATTACCGATACCGATATCAACCGATACCGATATCAACTGATATATGCAGTCGTGGAATTAACACATTATTATGCCTAATTTGGACAACCAGGTATGGTGAAGATAAGGTACTTTTTTTTAAAATTAGTAAAATAAGATAAATAAATTAAAAACATTTTCTTGAATAAAAAAGAAAGTACAACAATATAAAAACAGTTACATAGAAACTAGTAATGAATGAAAATTAGTAAAATTAACTGTTAAAGGTTAGTACTATTAGTGGACCAGCAGCACGCACAATCATGTGTGCTTACGGACTGTATCCCTTGCAGACTGTATTGATATATATTGATATATAATGTAGGAACCAGAATATTAATAACAGAAAGAAACAACCCTTTTGTGTGAATGAGTGTAAATGGGGGAGGGAGGTTTTTTGGGTTGGTGCACTAATTGTAAGTGTATCTTGTGTTTTTATGTTGATTTAATAAAAAATTTAAAAAAACGATACCGATAATAAAAAAAACGATACCGATAATTTCCGATAATACATTTTAACGCATATATCGGCCGATATTATCGGACATCTCTAGTCGTAAGGCAGATTGACTTCATGTTCCATTTGTCTCCAATGTAACGGCATGTATTGCCAAGGTAGGCTTCCGTGGCTACACTTGTCCACACATCAGTAGTGAGAGCAATTTTGCTCTGGGTGGCTTTTATGTCAGTCTACACTGCTTGGAATGTCTGCTCGTACTTCCTCTCCATCACTTTGGTAAAATGGGTCCCCGAGGGAAGAGTGTAACCAGGGTTGAGGACGTGAATCATTTGTCTAAAACCTTCATCCTCCACCATTGATAGTGGCCTCATGTCAGTTAGCAACATATTCAGGATGGCATCAGTCAATGCAGCCGCTTGCTGTGGTGTGCAGACCTTCCTTTGTACCAAGTCGCTAATGCTGGCTTGTTTCTTTCTGAAATGAGAGAAACCATATAATGAACGTACATAGTAGCATCATTTACATGTAACTCAATACATACCTAGTTGATTTAATTAATAATTTCTGACATAAAAGGCAAATACACCACCACATTAAAAAAAAGCTAAATTAAATAAATGGACATTGGGGATGCAGCATACACCAATAATAACACAGAAATGTAACTCATCAGATCAGAACTGGATCAGATATTGTACACGTTTCTGTTGTGAATAATAAAGGATTCATTTTAGAATGCCTCTGAATAATAGCATAAAATATTCCAGCACCTTCATAACGTTTAGTTATACTAAAGCATCACACAAATCTAAATATATTTACATAGCTTTTTTGGGCCCGGCTACATTGATCCATTATGAAACCAACCTGAGATATTTCTGTCCGTTACGTTTATTTCGAAATTGGTAACCGTGCGTTTTCTCTCTCAAAACGTAGTCAAATGTAACGGAGACACATTATCAGCCCCGCGTTGCAACAAAGGGATAATGTTAACGTTACTCCCAAAAAAGCTGAACTCGTGAATGCCTGCAGTGACTCAGAACCACACAGAAAATGAAGTCGTCGCCCTCTCCAAAAAGTTCCTAACACTCTGAAAGTTAATACACAACAGTTGCTGCTGCGCTTCCTTAAAGAACATCTCACTCGTTAACAAAAGATTAAAAACACACAAAGACGGACACAACAGATCAATGTACCCGGACTATGGACTTAAAAAGTTACATACCATGAGTTCTTCCCTTCATCCATGGCTCCCACATGTTTCCTCTTCAGGTGCTCCCAAAGCAATGTTGTACCTCCGTGCCATGCGAGGTCCATGCTGCACATTTTGCAGGAAACGGTCTTCTTTGAAGTCTTTAAAGTAAAGTGTTCCCACACTTTTGACGACTTAGGTCGTACACTTGTCTCCATTGAAGCATTAACCTCAAGATGTTTCTCCGCTGAACTATCCGTACTGTTTTCCTCCGCCATTTTTTGAATGTTTCCAGGCAAAGGAGACGGCATCGTCACGTGAGCTGCACATGACACATCATTGGCTGGCTTACTGCCACCTCATGAGAGGTAGCCGCAGCGCATGCGCATAGCATAGATCCAACAAATCGATGACTAAATTAATCGGCAACTATTTTTATAATCGATTTTAATCGATTTAATCGATTAGTTGTTGCAGCCCTAGTGTCTACATCATAAACTGGTCACCTGTCAATCGTCGGGCACATAGAGACAAACAATTTACACCGGGGATATTCAACTAAATTGTTTTGGGGGCCACATTTCCAGAAAGCTAAGGATCACAGGCCCAGACTTCTCTTTTCACCGTTAGTCTTATTTTGTATATTCCTGAGAAGTAGTGTCCTCTACAGTAGACCTTTGATTTTGGTCTATTTATTTTGTCAGCATTACAGAAGTGATCTGCTGATTTTAAGGACCTTCTGTAAAAAAAAACCTAATCAGAGATCATCTCCATGACACCACTCTTGTGTTTTTAAGAAACTGATGCAAAAATGTGAGTCCTTTTGAAGTTTTTTTTTAAACTGATTGCATGCCACCAGTTGAATAGCCCAAATGATGAATAAAAGAGGACCTAAAATGGAACCTAAAGAAACAATATTAGTATAACTAAAGAAGATAAACAAATGACTACTGACTGCATCTGAAGTGAACAAGCCACAGCAACACCATAGTTACATAAATTACAGGATTTGTTTTTAACTGCTAAAAAGGAGAGTAAATGTCTTAGTTATGTAAATCACAAGTTTGGACCTCAGTGTTCTTTGTTTGCTAGCAATGTTAAAATATCAATACAAGGATCCACCAATGTGTTTACTGTGGTCCAAGTTCCTTTATAGAACAGAAGCTCTCCAATGTTTTTAGGAATTTGCTTCAAAAACATTAAACTCCCAAGTTTTGAACTGAACTCGGGGGCCGGTATGGTCTCATTTCCGGGCTGGATGGATGGTGTCAGAAGTGAGATGGTTTGCCATTACTATAAGTCTGACTCTTTGCTGTTGTTGGTCAATGTTTCTTTTGCAACTCAACAGATAGGAGTTCAAATCAGGTTGAGTGTTTTATTGATCAGACTTTGGTGACAAATGGTATCACATTTGTAATGGTTATCCCAGTGGCATTCCCAGTTGGAACATTTCTTATTGCAAGTTAACCTTGTGCAGTAGATTATTAAGTGTACTTCAGTTAAAGGGGACCTATTATGCAAAACCAACCTGTTTTTTGTGTATTTTGGATCTGAATAAGTCCCGAAAATTTGAAATCAAACCATTAAGGCATGACCGAGATATTTATGAAACAATCTTGTCCTCCGTCATGCTTCCTCCAAACGAGCTGTTTGGAATTTTCCCAATTTGTGACGTTTTTCCCAAGTGTGACGTCAGTGGATATCTCCATATATGATAGAAATGTATCCGAAAAGCTTTGCACGAGTCCGCCGTTGTAGTCAATAAGTTAATTTCTATTCTCTATACTCTTGTTGTGGGGCAGACTGGCTCGTACATGCACATGCATCCTGCGCAGTTGCCATTTCTAATGTAGAAAAAAAATCATATATCCCCATTAAACGATGGCACTAGAAGACTTTCAAGGAGGTATTGCAGCTTAAGAAAAATAAATATATATTTTTCAAACCTGCTAACATAAGTTTACCTATGTTTAAAAGCAAATAATTAGGGCAGACAAATGATTTTTTTAAATCAGATTAATCACATTTCAGAATTTGGATTAATCATGATTTATTACTTGCTTGCATAATTGAAATTAGCTTAAGAAAAGACCCTAATATTTGTACACAAATGCTTTATTGTCAGTATGTCATCCAGTAACGGTTTTAAACTTTTTACTTGCATGTATGTCATATTTTTGCACAACACTTGGTAAGAGTGTCATCTAAAGTTCTTTTCAGGATGTATTTTAAAGTAATATTTGCCAGCAAAGTCTTCTCACTCATTTTTATACTGACTTATGCATTGATCTGATCACTGACCGTAGAGCTTGTACACTCAAAATTAATTGCATGATTAATCAAAGTGTGTTCATGATTAATGTGATATTTTTGGGTTAACTAGTTCATTTTGACAGCCCTAAAAATAATAATTTAGGTTATAATCAGTGAAGAAAACACCACAAAATCTGCACCACGAAAACAAATTTTTCTGGAAATGGGTTAAGGTCCCCGCTGTATTAGTTTATCTGAGACACTTCTGATTGCTCCCTTGATAGAACCTTGAGACTGGTGACCAGAAATTGTGTTCTTGTAAACACACAAGTTCAAATCTAAGTTTAAGTTTCTACATAGGAATTCAGTTACATGCGGTCAAAAGTTGGATGTTGGCATCACCACTTCGACGGACCATTTAGACAGGTGACATCTCTGGGCCAGACCCTACGAATGGGGTACCTAGACCTGCAAAGGTAGTTGCGCATTGGTCTTCATTCACTTTTATTTTTGACTCGACAGAGAGCGTTGTCAATTGGAATGATTTAACTCCATTTGTTTGAGTTGTACCAAATAACATAACTTCATTAATATTTAAAGGCACATTTCAGGGCAGTTACTAGATTTTTAGGAATAAAACACCACGGTGTTATACTGTATGTATGTGTAAGCTAATTAACATACCTTCGTAATAACTGTCATAATCCCACCCCACTGCATTAATTTTGCCAACATGTGTTTAAAATTATATGATTTTTAAAAAGTACTTGAAATACATCCAATGTCATACCCCTCAGCGCATGACGCTGAAACCAACAACCCCTTGTTTGTTCTTTGCAAGGGAGGGTAAAACGCAATACAATTCAAGGAATTTCCATTTATGTTGTCTGTGTCAGGCAGTGCGACGTCGCTGGTGTCATTTATTTAGTTACAGCCAAACTTGTTATCCTGGCAGTGCCTGGCACGGAGGCTTGACACTGATAAGAAGATGACTTTATTGTTGTCGCAAATAAACAAATGGTACCACACAATGACTCATTTTATGTTCCCTGACTATTGCCTCATTCTTCTTCCACCTACTTCAGAGTTACCATTTCACAATATAAAACATTTATATTTGCTTTTAAATTTGAGTTTGAACACCTCAGAGTCAAGGTCAGTTCAAAAAGGTAATAGGTCCAATTAAAAGATTATATAGCAGTTGCCAAATATGTGTTCTTCACTGTGGTTTCACTCATTCTTATAAAGAATCATATCAAATGATTTGAACAAGTACACACACAGGTGCTATTGTAAATAATATGGAATAAATATATAATGGAAGGCCATTGTCATAAACTGTAGTGCTTCTCAATTATTTTATGTCACGCAAGATTAAAATATTTTGCGCCCCCCCCAAAACTATTAATAGTATTATTTGTCTGTAAAAGTGTTATAAGTATACTAAACCTTATGAACAACATTGTATCTTTATTAACATTAAATAAAACAACACACCAATATTTCCTTGTGTCCCACCGTAGTCACAGTGTAGCCAAGCGCCACATACGTTTCGTCATATTCTAGTGTGGCAAAAAAAAGCATGTCCCCTGGCATTGCACTGTGCCCCCCAGGGAGGCCCGCCCCACTATTTGAAAAGGACTGTCGTAAAGCGTGCGTTTCATCGGCGAAATGCCCGATAATACACTTTGGCAGCCATCGGTCTCCATGAAGCATGCGGACAATTGTAAATGTGATAAGACGCCTGTTTATAGAGGTTCGGAGCAGGCAGAGACCGACACGGAGGACGGGCGCTTATCTTCTTTGTGGCTGTAAAGTTGAAATAAAAATGTCCTTCATTCCATAAGTGGAGCAACTGCTAAATGATCAAGGAAGTGAACAATGCCATGCCTGAATTATGCAATGGCTGGAACACAATGTTTTTATAAAAGAACGTGAGAATTGAACTTACTTTGAAAAAACAGTAAGACAGTCATTTCAAAAATAGGGCCAGTGAAATACATGTTAAAACTGTGAAGTCTTTCACACAGGTTATCCTGGACTGTCATTTCTCAATATTCTCAGGTCGATTACCTCTCGTGAACGCCGTGTCTGGAACTTGACCCAAGGTCAATCAGTCATAGGTGAGAGCTGTTCGACGCCAGCTATGTCAGTTCTGTCTTTGGCATCAATCAATCAATCAATCAATCAAATGTATTTACATAGCCCTTAATCACAAGTGCCTCAAATGGCTTCACAAACCACAATGACATCCCCAGAGCTGAACCCACTGCCGGGCAAGAAAAAACTGACAACAATGAGAAACCTTTGCAGGGACTGCAATTGTAATCACAGCTCCAAATCCATGGAAATGCAAAGCGTCCATGTTCCGCAAAGTAGAGTCTCGTGACACAAGACTTCACGAGATCTACGACTCATGACGCAAAACACCCTTTAATGGAAACACCTTTAACTAGCAAATGTACGGCAATAGAAACACAGCTACTGGCAATATTTGAATGAGTCGAGGCTGTTGATTTAAAACAGTTCATCACTCCCAGCGCATTAATACTAATATTTGTGATGAAAAGCGTCACTCTCCACTTGCTTCCTGCACTGACAGTAGCACTTGTTGTGTAGATCACATTCAGTACATTAGGTGTTATTGAGAAAAAGTAACGGTTCAAATAACGGTTTGCTTTCTTCTTGCTTTCTCCTCTTCTCAGCTCCACTTGAGTAACTGTGCTTCATTTTTATAAAAAATTCTCATAACTGCCAACAACTTTTATTTTACCAATGCAAATACAATAGAAATATGTGGACACATACAACAGCTGATTCACACTAAAACTGGACATGTGATCAGCCTCCAGGATCCGGTCTGCGTCACAACCAGGTAGTTGAGGGTTTGACATTTGAGTATAGAGTTTGCTTGTTCGTGTCATGGTTGCATGGATTGACTTATAAACACACATTTTAGAATAACTAACGTGTGACGGAGCATGTTTTGAGGTCTTATATGTGCATATATTAGAAATTACCAAATTAAAAATGTTACTGTGAGCAAACAGCCGCTTTTATTTAGGTCAATGTATAAATGTGTATGATTTGATGCTGAACAAAATGTGTTTTGTCTTGCCTCGGGGCGAGTCCTTCTCTTGAGGGCCACTTTGGTTTTTGCCATCTCGATTAAAACCACTGTTGAGTTTGTAGCTACCTCTGATTTCAGCCATAGTTGTGTATCTTCTCATCTTAAATGTTTGGCCCCCTTAAAACTATATTTGTATTTGTAGCAGCAGTGATTATGACTAATGCAGAAAAAGTAGTAAAATATGGTGTAATTGGTGTAGTGATGTCAGGGTCCAGACACATGAGTAGAGTTTTACTGCCTATTACTATCAAAACACATCGATAAAGGCTGAGGTGAAGGCCAACTGGAGAGTTAGCCTCTGGGTTAATGAACTCAGAGAATATTTTTCTTGGTCATCTCTGAAAGAGAAAGGGGGAAAAAAACAATTTATGGTAATATATAATGGACCATTTTAAAATACATAACTACTGTATTCATATTACATTGGGTATTTGTTTTCAATGTCCTTAAAAGGGCAAGATGTTTAATATTTAAACTTGACCTTTCCTCCCACATGTAGCTATGTATGGCAACCCGAATATTAGGCATAAGTCACAGTATCTTTAATATATTGCAATTCAAAATAGACCAATTCAATTAGTAAATTATCATTATCAAAAATGAGTATTTCATTTGTTGCATTACACCAGGGGCGTCACAAGGTTTGAAAAAACAGGGGGGCTTAGCCCCCAGAAAGTTCCTGTCATGAGAGTGCGCAAAGCGTGCAAGCAAAAAATGTTGCACTTGCAAGACCTTTTCGCTCACATCTTTTTGGCACTGTATTAGAATTACACAGCAAACACTGAATACATCTAAATGGTTGAAAGTGGAGTTGTAAAAAAGCTTTAGTCATCTTTAGTAAGCATGAGATGGCCCAAACACATAAGAACAGTGTTGTTGCATGCAAAATCTAGCAGGCAACTTGCAAACAGGGAAACGTTGCACAGATGATAACAGTGTAAACAGCACTACAGAGTTTACCAGAAAACAGAGGAGGTTCTGGTGGAAATACACTTTCTTGCCTGGAAAACCGGAGATGGATGTCCACCCACAGATATGTTGTCTGTGCACAACCTCTTTAAATGAGAATTTCTGCACTTGCAATATTTTTTGCTTACAACTTGTCGTTACTGTATTAGAATTACACAGCAAATACTGAAGAAATCGAAATGGTTGAAAAGCAATATTGTTAGTTTCCTGTTATTACTGTAACTATAATTTAAGGCATTTAGACCAAAGGTGTCAAATTCAAGTTCTACAAGCCACACCTGGCCAGTATGGATGGGTGATATGGACTACCACAATAACCTGCCATTTATGGTGAAAACGATAAAAGTGAAGATAAAAAACACCCATAGAACTCCACCAATTTGACTATGAGTCTGTCAGTGCATCCAGTCTTCAGAGCCCCAAAACACTACTCCAAAATAACACTAAGGCTATTAAACTACATCAATTAAGTTTAAGTAGCACACCTATACTGTAAGGCTGTAAGGTGTGATTTGCTTAGTTATTTTTCTATCAGCAGTATTATAGACATTATTATTATGAGTTTTATATTACAAATCAATCAGATAGTGTTATGATGCGACTTCAGTGTGAACTCTCCCGCACTCCGGTCGCTTAATAGCAAATAATGATGACGCTAATCATAAACGTCATCATTATTCACCAAAATAGATGGATACAAAATAGATAGTTGACAAATGACCAGAAACAGGTGAAAATAATGTTTTAGGAACTCACACCAATCAATGTTCCACCACTGATCACCAGAGCAGACATCGAGGCAAATGTCCCCAAACGTGCGGGAGACATCTTCTTTCATAATCTTCTCCGTGGTTCAGAAAATGTTGACTTTTATTGCACAGAATCCTTGAAATTGCCACAAATGCGCCAGTACTGAGACGACAAGATTTGAAGCATGTTTACTTCTGGGTTTACTTCCGTAAACACTGCAGGACGTTTGACGTCATGTCTGTATTCGGGTCAGTTTGCATTCACATTGGAGTCTGGACACATTTATTTTGTAATGTGAACAATTACATAAAATGATCAAATTTGACAAAAAAATGTTGATTGGACATCCTACCCTGCAGTGTTGTGAATGCAATAAATGTAGCCTTAATGCTGCTGAGGGCTTGCTCCACCTTGCTAAGGTAACAGTGAAAACGTGGAATGGCTTTTCAGTATAGTTATGCGGGGGTTACTGATGGAACTGATTGGATTGGATAATAAGCGCTGACAAAAGGTCTTCAAATGGTTTATAATTATAGCGCACTATGACAGGTTATATTATTATTTATTGAAACTCAAATTCTTGCATATTTATATTGAATTTGTATGCAAATTTTTGTAAATTAAAAAAAAATCACACCAAATTATTTAGAGTGGCTTCAGCCCCCCTAAAATAGACCTAACAACGTCTATCCATTACACACGTATCAAACTTAAGCCAAATCATATTAAATGGCCCACGAAAACCTGGATAAAATATGCGTCAATAAAGTACTTTTATTCTTACTAAAAATATTCAGTCTTTCAATTTTGACAGAAAGAAATACATGTACTTTATGCAATTGCATATATTTTAAACTTTAGTATAATCTAATAATGCAACAAATATGATATTATCAAAAATTCCAAAAATCCATAAAAACTTAATTATCTGCTAGGCTTATGATTTTAAAGCAAGTTATCCATCAATTTGTACGATATGACACAAAAATTACAATTGATTTTACAATAAATCTGGTTGCTCAGTCATCATAATTTTACCGTAAAAAAACCTATAATACCTTTTTTCCATTTACAGTAATAAATTGTAAAAACAATAACCGTAGATTTTACCGTAAACACAGTGGAACAGTTTTTCCATTTACACTAATGTGCTGTAAAATCCATTGTACATTTTATGGAAAAATGCAGGAAAGCTGCCAGTCTATTACCGTAAAATGTACAGATTTGTTTTCACAGTGGACGAAAAAAATTATAATAATCAAATGCATCTGCAATTAAATGATAAATGGGTTACACTTGTATAGCGCTTTTCTACCTTCAAGGTACTCAAAACGCTTTGACAGTATTTCTACATTCACCCATTCATGGCGGGAGCTGCCATGCAAGGCGCTAACCAGCACCCATCAGGAGCAAGGGTGAAGTGTCTTGCCCAAGGACACAACGGACGTGACTAGGATGGTAGAAGGTGGGGATTGAACCCCAGTAACCAGCAACCCTCCGATTGCTGGCACGGCCACTCTACCAACTTCGCCACGCCGCCCCTTGTGTAATAATATCATGAGGCGAATCCTTGTAGATTTATATTGCTAAAATATATATTATTCACAGTTACAAACGGCTCTCTGAGGGAAGCCATAACTGAGATGTGGCCCTCAATGAGTTTGACACCCCTGCTCATGTGATACATTCGATGTGTAGGTGTACGTTTTTATTTGTATTCCTTTTTCATATAAATGTAATATGTGAATAAAGTCACTCCCACAGAATTGTCAAAAATACATTGTATGTACTTGTTTTCATTGAAGATTGTAAACAACAGAACACGTACAGTAGACAGACAGTAGACATTAATCACTTTTCTTTATCTTTAATAGTGGTAAAATATTTATACACCAGCAAAAATCCAATTGAAAGCATACTTTTAATTATAGGATATAATTGTTGTAACTTTCAAAACGTGTAATAAACGTTATAAAAAAATATGTATTTTGTATTTTAATAAGGGGCGTGTCATATCCGGTTCAGGCACCCTGTAATGGCAGTTAAGGTGTCGTCATTTCCGCTGTAAATATGTTAATGTATACCAGCAAAAATCCAATTGAAAGCATACTTTTAATTATATGATATACATATTTGTTGTAACTTTCAAAATGTGTAATAAACGTTATCAAAAATTATGTTTTTTGGATTTGATAAGGTGCGCGTCATATCCGGTTCAGGCGCCCTGTAATGATATTGGAGCTGTCGTCATTTCCGCTGTATATATTATAACGGTAGAAATGGCAGACTGTCATGGCGTATCTCCCGTGTTTTTCGTTGTTAGCAACATTCCTGTCACTTTTCACTCAGCGGACCTCAGGAATTATTTCAGCCAGTTTATAGAAAGCGGCGGCTTCCACTGTTTTCATTATCGCCACCGACCAGAGGTGCTCAGGGAGCCGCAAGGTTGTGGGGATAGCGAGGAGGACGGCTACAAGTCTTCGGGCAGCGACATGGCAGCTGCTAATGCTAACAACAACGACAAGAAAAGAGAGACTGTCAAATCTTGCTGTTGTGTCGTGTCTGCTCACGGAAAAGAAGCTGACAGATTCGCCAGGATGTACGGAGGGAACCATTGGATCGATTCGAAGGGCAGCTGGTTGTCCGGAAGATGTGTTGTTAAAAGAGTGAAGGTTTCACAACACAACGGTTAGTGAGCCCGATGGACGTAGTGGTATCTAAAGGGGGGGTCGGGGGCCATTTTGGGTTTGCCTTTTCTTTGACTGTTTGCTTGCTAGCTATGCCCCAACTATGTACAAACTGGATCTTAAAGTATAACTGCATTTTTTTTTTAATATACCCATCATTCACAATCCTCATGGGAGACGAGAACATACATAGGTAGCAAGAAGAAACGCATTACCGGAATGCTTAAAACGACCAAACTACCATAAATATTACATGTTATCATGAATGGGCCTGTTACTACTTAACATACTTCCTTTCAGCATGTATATAAATGGATGTTTTTAGAGGGCTTTGTAGGCAGACTGTATCCACTACACTTTGGGCACTTTACGATTCATTTGTGCATTTATTATTTATAGATCTTTAATTATTATATTGTACGTTATTATTATAGCCCATCCATCTTCATTCACTTTCTTCCGCTTGTATTGTTATTATATAATATGTTATCTATTCTACCTGTATTATTTTTAATTGTTACTTAGGGTTAGGCGATATATCATGTTTGTAAGATATATTGATATATTTTTAAAGAAGATATGAATTAAGAAAATATTGGTATAATTTATTTCACGTTAAAATGACCAAACACTGCTTATTTGTTGTGTTCCTTGATTCTCTCCCTTTCATGGGCTACTAAACCCCTTCCTGTCGAAGGTGAGCCACGTAAATAAGACCGCCCACAAAACGGTCCATCATGTTATGTAAACACATAACATGATGGACGGAGAAAACACATTTCGGCCGCTTGTACCCCAGATCTTGTCCTGTCGGTCATAACCCAAAGTTCATGACCATAGTTGAGGATAGGGACTTAGACCGACCGGCAAATTGAGAGCTTTGCCTTCCAGCTCAGCTCTTTCTTCACCACGACGGATCGATACAGAGTCCGCATCACTGCAGACGCCACATCAATTTGCCTGTCGATCTCACAATCCACTCTTCCTTCACTTGTGAACAAGACCCTGAGGTACTTGAACTCCTTCACTTGGGGCAAGATCTCCTCCCCAACCCGGAGATGACATTCCACCCTTTTTCGGGCGAGAACCATGGACTTGGACTTGGAAGTGCTGATTTTCCTCCCAGTCTCCTCGCACTCAGCTGCAAACAGACCCAGCGAGAGCTGAAGTTCCAGGCCAGATAAAGCCAGCAGGACCACATCATCCTGCATAAAGCAGAGACCTACTCCTGCAGCAAACCAGATTCCCTCAAAGCCCTTCTTGCACCTAGAAATTCTGTCCATAAAAGTTGTAAACAGAATCGGTGACAAAGGGCAGCCCTGGCGGAGTCTAACCCTCACTGGAAACTCACTGCCAGCAATGCGGACCACTGATCATACAGGGAGCGGACCGCCACATTCAGGCTCTCCGATACCCTATACTATCTGAGCACTCTCCACTGTACTCCCAAGGGACACGGTCGAATGCCTTTTCCAAGTCCACAAAACACATGCAGACTGTTTGGGCAGACTCCCATGCTCCGTCAAGGATACCGCTGAGAGTATAGAGTTTGAAAGAAGAAATACATTTGTCTTCCTGTCTCACATAGGGGTTGTGAATGATAGTTAAAGTTTTTTAAAAAGTGCAATCTTCCTTTTAAGTCACCAAAAGAGTAAAATGCATTTACAGAACTGCACTGCATCTCACCAGAGCTGTTTCTAATATTTTGGTGGCCTCACATAGCTGGGTCAAAACATAACACCCAACTCTCAGTATGATGGTAAATGGGTTATACTTGTATAGCGCTTTTCTACCTTCAAGGTACTCAAAGCGCTTTGACACTATTTCCACATTCACCCATTCACACACACATCCACACACGGATGGCGGGAACTGCCATGCAAGGCCCTAACCACAACCCATCAGGAGCAAGGGTGACGTGTCTTGCTCAAGGACACAACAGACGTGACGAGGTTGGTAGCAGGTGGGGACTGAACCAGGAACACGGCCACTCTCCCAACCGCGCCACGCCGTCCCCGTATGATGTAGTTCAGTTCTTCACCACGTCAAACTACAAAATCAAAAAAATTAACAAAATGACTTTTTTTTGTGTTGGAACTTGCTGCAGTGTACTGAAACATATTTTGATTTTTTTCAGAAAATTCGCAATTTCCGTATAAGACGAGGTATGAGCAGCGGCAAAGGGTGGCCGAAACCGAGCATTTCACCATCACTGACCTCAACAGCTTATCGGAGCTCAATCCACCTGCCCTAATGCAGAATGGAAACGTGGGCACGCCAGTCAAAGTCTTCCTGCAGCTCATCCAGTCCTGTCGCCTCCCTTCACGCCTCATCCGGAAGTTGGGCCTCACTTTCCCCAAGACCGGCTCCAACCGTCGTTATGGAAACGTGCCTTTCCAGTACCAGGACACTTGCACACTACCAGCCACAGAAGAGACTGTTTTAACCGCTGGTGGGCATGAGATATCGGGGCCGGGTGCCTTTGCAGCTCGGATGTCAACACAGACGCAGCAGGCTGGTGACTGTGAGACAACAGAGAGCGATGATCCACAGGGAGACGAAGAAGAGAAGGATGTTGAATCAAATTCAGATGATGTATGTTCAATATTTTATTCAGTATATTTCCTGCTGTTATATTTAGTTTTGCAAGTTGCAACTAAGGCGGGGTATAATAATAATTTAGTCTATAATCTGTTTGGATTTTGATATCTATTGCTTATGAGGAATTTATTTTACTTTAATCACTTGATGAGGGATTTAATTTAACTAATTAAATAATAATTATTGTAGCAATTGAGGCAAAATGGCTACAATGAGCAGTTGTGCTCAACTAATTTGTGGTATAAACAACAAGCATAACAAATAATGAATTAGATTTATTTAGTGTTTTTTTTATAGTGACTCAACGCGTTACAATGAAAACCCATAATTATTCATGGTAGTAAGCTAAAAAACGTGACTGCCAATTTGAACCAACAGTCTATAACCACGTTTTACGTTGTGAGTGTGAGCGGCACGGGGGAGAGGTGGGTGAAATGTCTTGCACAAGGAGGCAAATGCTCAAATACTAATAACGTAGCTCTTAAAGAGGAAGTGCACTTTATTTTTTTATTTTGCCTATCATTCACAGTCCTTACATAAGTCAAGAACACACATGTTTTTCTTTTTTTATGCATTCTAAATTTGTAATATACAGCAAGTAAGAGAGGTGGCTAATAATGCAGCTAATGAGAGCCATCTATTGCGCCCATAAAGCCCTCTACAAAGACATAAAAAAACTGCCAACAATACTCCATTTACATGTCATAACCTGCATTTTAATCAAGTATTAGCAATACTGTTATTATAAGCGCTAACGGCGCAGATCTACTTTTAGCGCCGCCGTGATCGCAGAGAGGTACCTAGCTTATGCAGCTATTGATATAGTTAGCAAAAGAGCTGCTGCATCAAGTATGAACTAGAAAAAGTTAATTCCAGATTAGAAATCATTCCTCTTGTTTGTATAGTAGAAGGTTGTTGCCATAAACCGAGAAGTCGGTCAACTTTGGCAATCAACTTAGACCCGGAGATCACAAGAAAGACTCAAAAAGAGTTTGCGCCTGTGTTCATTTATAACTTTTTTTATATGTGTGAGGATTATGAATAATCATTCATCTAAACGGAAATATGTAAATATCCCATCAGTCTGTATCCCTGTGAGAGCAGACATTGTACAGTAAGTGACTTTGTTAATATCTTTGTGGTTTGTATTTCTTGTTTAGCTCTTAGCAAAACTGCTACTTGCTGGATCTGCTTATCACTCAGCTTCTAAAACCTATAGCTCATGTCCCATATATTCAGGCTCAAAAATATAAGGTTCTGTATCATTTGTTAAAAAGTAGTAGTTGTCTATCATTAAGTTTGCCATGAGGAGTAGTTGTTGTTGAAGTTAATAGCAAATGTTGTGATGAGTCTGCGAAATTAATGTGCTGCCGTATGCTTAAAATGAGCAAAATACGTAAATATTACAGATTATGGATGTGCCTGTTACTACGTTATGTATATGCATACCTAAACCATGTATATAAAACAATGCATGTTCTTTTAGAGTGCTTTATAGGCGAAATAGAGATAATCCCATTACCTCCATTGTTTGCTGAGTCTTGATGGTGTTTATTTATGAGTTAGAATGGATTAAAAAAAACAAAAAACATTTGTGTGCTTGTCTCAGATATGGATTGTGAATGATAGGTACAATTCCAAAAAACAGTGCAGTTCCCCTTTAAGAAGCCAGAACAATAATGTTTCTTCTGCTGAAGAAAGCATTGTGTTTATTTGAAAAAAACATGGTTGAAATATTTGAAAAAGTATAAGTACTTTTTGATCTCATACATCAATACCGTGATAATTGTGGCCACAATAACTGATATGAAATTTGTATATTCTTACATCCCTGGTGCACAAAAGAGATCTTTGAGAACGTAAGGAATTACATTTTTTTTAATGCTGTTGAACCAGTGAGTGAAAGCTTAGGCTTTTCTAAACCTGGCTTTTGTAACATTGTTATCCTTTTGATGCGTTTTTATTAGAGGGGCATACTTACATGGTTGGACCAGGAAAAGGGCGGGTTTTCAGCTTGTTTGAACATGAGCGCCCTGTAGGCAGCCACTTCTCTATAACCTATACAGCATTTTAAGAACTCTACATCTTAGCTTTTTATTCTGAATTTTACAGGTGACATACGGTAATATTTTCTCATTGGTGGTGTTCTGAACTCTCCCCAATTATTCCTCTTGGGTTGTAGGATGACGACTTCTGTGAGGAGTGGGAGCGTCATGAAGCGCTGCATGATGACATCACGAGCCAAGAGCGAAGCAAAGAGAGGCTGTATGAAGAAGAAATTGAGTTGAAGTGGGAAAAGGGTGGGTCAGGCTTGGTGTTCTACACTGATGCCCAGTACTGGCAAAAAGACGAAGGAGGTAAGGATAACAATTCTTTTTTTAAACTATATTACAAATAAAATATGATTTAAAAATCACATTTTGGTCTCTTTTTGTCCTTGTTTTAGATTTTGATGAGCAAACAACAGATGACTGGGATGTTGACATGAGTGTCTACTATGAAAAAGGTACTTTGGTATATACCTGTATTCAGTTTTTGATCACCTTGGTTGAAGAAGGTGTACTTGACCTCTTGACATCATTTTCTAAACTTTGAACAGACGGTGGTGACATGGATGCTCGTGACTATGTCCGAATGCGACTTGAGAAAAGGTTAAGAGAAGGTCTTGAATCTGGAGTGGCACACAATCAGGCCATTGGCAGTTTTGAAAAGTTCACAAAGGTAGGAAAGTTGTCACAACCCAAACATACCCCATTTTTTTTGTTGGGCAGTTTTTCAAGTTTTACTCACTTGTGCATTTCGGTTAGGGCTTTGGTCGCCGTGTGATGGAGAAGCAGGGCTGGAAGGACGGCGAAGGCTTGGGGAGCAGTCAAATTGGGATTTCAGAAGCCCTGGAAAATGAAGGCAAACATCCACGCTGCAAACGAGGGTTCGGGTAAGTTTACTCCCAGCCCTCTCTTGTGTGTTGTGGCTGTTGGAGGGTCTCAGGCATTTCTCTTCAGAAATGATAATTTCTGTAGTATAATAGTTTTTTTTAATTATGCCAGTCAGTGTACTTATTATGATGTTGTGTGTGTTTGCAGGTATCACGGTGAAAAGTTAAATTTACATAATGCTAAAAGACCTAGAAAAGAATTTCTTGTGTCTACAATCTATGATAAACCCAAAGACATGGATAAAGGCGACAGCTTGCTCAGACGTCAACCAAATACCGGCATGAAGTACAGAGGCTGGCAGCCAAGTGGCAGCGGTCGATCACAAAGATGACATTTTTTTAATTAATTTTATATACAATTGTATAAAACCCTTTACAAAAATGCATTTGTATTTTGTTGTTACTTAAAACATAAATAGTACCTGTATTCAAGGTATTAAAATATGCACAACTATATTTATTAAATGTTCATTAATCCCCAGAGGGGAAACTCTTTATATGCTATATTGTTTTCACTACTTGCAAGACACACACACTGAATTGTACCAACATGCATTACTGAGAAATATGTAATGTACTGAGAAGGGTGAGGTATAGGAGTGCATCGCACTAAATTAGTTTATACTGCATAAGTTCTTTGGTTTCAGGAGTTCAACTCTGACTAGTAGACCAGGAAGTTTTTTGCACTTCATTTGCTTAGATTAGATTAAGAGCCCAAAGCAAAAGTTTAGAATATTGAACTTATTGATCATTTTGCAATTTTATACAATACTGAATTTGGGAGATAATTAAAAATATGCAGCCCCCACGACCTGATAGGTACAAGCGGTAGATTTATGGATGGATAAAGAAGAAATGTAAGAAACATTCATGAAGTATTTCACTCTTTAGTAAATCTATAAAAGTATCACTTTTCAAAATGAATCACTGAAATACATTTATTTTTCAAGGATATTCAAATGTATTGATATGCACCTGTAAACTTAAGCACTAATTAAATTTATTATAACTCAGGTTATAATCAATTAAAAGATTATAACTCCGGTCTGGTGGCTCCTCCCCTGGACCCTCTACAGTTTTGCTATCAGCCCCATTAAGGAGTGGATGATGCTGTTATCTACCTGCTGCATCGTGCTCACTCTCACCTGGATGGTGTGAGGGCCACTGTGAGGATCATGTTCTTTGATTTCTCCAGTGTCTTTAACACCATTCAGCCAATTCTGATGAGTGACAAGTTGCTCAGGATGGGTGTCAGTTAATCAATTGTCTCCTGCATCACTAATTACTCCTCCACTGGAGATTAACACCTACAGTGCCATCTCCCTGAGCACCGGCTGCGGCCTGAGTCTACTGCTGTTCACATTGATGACTCATGACTGCTGCGCCAGGTCCACTACTAACCGCATTGTGAAGTATGCGGACGAATCAACAGTAGTGGGCCTCATCCGGGACAACAACGACATGGACTACAGGGAGGAGGTGAAACATCTGGTTGACTGGTGCAGAACCAACAACCTGGTCCTGAACGTCGACAAGACCAAGGAGATCATCATCGACTTCAGGAGGCACCAATCCAGCCACACTCAACTCTTCATCAACAGCACAGCAGTGGAGATCGTAAGCAGTATCAAGTTCCTGGGGGTGCAGATAACTGACAATATGACCTGGTCCCTACACACCGGAGCTCTTGTAAAAAGAGCTCAGTAGTTCATACACTTTTTGCGTCAGGTGACAAGAGCACAGCTCCCTCCCACCATTCTCACCACATTCTACAGAGGCACTATAGAGAGCCCGCTGACCAACTGCATCTCTGTCTGGACTGGAGCCTGCAGTGCCTCAGACGAAGTCACTGCAGAGAGTGGTGAGGACAGTGGAAAAGATGATCCGGACTGCTCTTCCTCCTATCCAGGAAATTGCAAAAAGCCACTGCCTGACCAGGGCTCAGAAAATCTGCAGAGACTCCTCCCACCCCCACCAAGGACTGTTTTCGCTGCTGGACACTAGAAAGAGGTTCCGCAGCCGCCGTAGCAGAAAATCCAGGTTCTGTAACAGCTTCTTCCCTCAGGCCATAAGACTCTTGAACGCATCATAATAATCCCCTCGATTCCCCCCAAAAACGGATTAACTCGCTGGAATAAAAAAAACAATATAACATCAGTGTTTCCCACACATTAATTTATTTGTGGCGGCCCGCCACGAAAGAATTACGTCCGCCACAAATTTTTTTTTTTTTTTTTTTTTTTGTCCTGTCCAGCTTCTCAGGCAAATAATATAGTTGATGTAGATGCCCATATAGGCTGTTCACATTTACTTTACAAAAGAGAAGTGTAGGATACTTCTCTTGTTGCCTTATTTGTATTTGACCACCACTGTTTTGTGTTTATTTGTTACTGACTGTGGCAGGACACCTCTGCCTCTGTTTCACTTTATGTTGCTGGTAAATAATATGGTTGTAGTAGTAGGCTAAAGTTAAATTATTTAGTATGCACTAATTAAAGGGGCAGAGCTTTAAGAGACATTTCAGCTTTTATATTTTATAAGATATATTTTTTGCAAGAACCACAATTAATAAATATATTTCAGTTAATAACTTATTGTTCAAATCTGTATATAAATATGTACATAAAGTGTTGTAATTATATTGTAAAATGGATGGATGGATGGACGTTTAAAACAAAACTGTTATTATTAATTAGTAAGTATACATTTTTTTAGCCTTTTTAGAGAAAATCATATCATTGTAGTAAATTATGCAAATTACTCGATGATGTCATAGTGACCACGCCCATAGCCACGCCCCCACCGCCACAGGTATCTTGGCAGTTTATGGGAAACACTGAACATACATCCATAAACGTGGATGCATATGCAAAAGTGCAATATATTTATCTGTACAGTAATCTATTTATTTATATCTGCACCTTATTTCTCTTTTATCCTGCACTACAACAAGCTAATGCAACGAAAGTTTGTTCTTATCTGTACTGTAAAGTTCAAATTTGAATGACAATAACAGGAAGTCTAAGTCTACTTGTCTGATAGGCCCCAGTTTGCGCGACTGGGGAGCTCCCTGTCGGATACTGTGTGTAGGTTCTCCACAGGGGACTGTCCTGTCTCTTTTCCTGTTCACCCTGTACACCTCAGACTTCCAGTACAGTTCCAGGTCCTGCCACCTGCAGCAATACTCTGTTGACTCTGCTGTGGTCGGGTGTATCGGAGAGGGACAGGAATTGGAGTACAGGACACTGATCACTGACAGGCGAACCATCTGCTCCTTAATGTGAACAAGACCAAGGAGTTGGTTATTGACTTCAAGAAGAAAATGACCCCTGTGGAGCCCATCAACATCCAGGGCCGGGAGGTGGCAGTAGTGGGGCAAGTACCTGGGAGTCCACTTGAACAGCAGACTGGACTGGAAGGACAACAGCAAAGCTGTATACAAGAAGGGCATGAGCAGACTCTTTTTCCTGAGGAAGCTTAGGTCTTTTAATGTGTGCATCAAGCTGTTGGAGATCTTTTTTCAGTCTGGTGGGGCCAGTGCCCTGTACTTTGCAGTGGTTTGTTGGGGGAGCAGCACCAGTTTAAACCGGATTGACAAACTCGGGGATTAATAAAGTGCTTCTGATTCTGATTCTGATCCGGGAAGCCGGCCAAACTATTGGTACACAGTTGGAGGCGTTTGTGTCAGTGAGGGACAGGAGGACACTGGACAAATTGCTCGCCATCATGGACAATCCTGCCCACCCACTCCACCAGACAATTGAGGGACAGCGGAGCTCATACTCCAACAGGCTACTTCAGCTTCGTTCCCACAGTGTTCGATTCAACAACTCCTAGCTTCATTCCGCACTCCATCCAGCTGGATAATCACTCGCCATACAACAATAGATGATAACTGTCTATTACCTGACTGCTTCTATGTTAGCTACCTCTCTTTGTTTATCATGTATATTTTCTGCTGGACCTACTCTTTATTTTGTGCTGCCTTTTTTTTTTACTGCAGCTGTTTCATATACTGTAATATTGTACATATTAATTGGGATTTGTAATATATTGTATATATTATATAAAAATATAATGCAATAATATAATATATCAGTATATACTGTATATATATATGTAAATATTACATATATGTTATTTCATATTGCTACTATGGAACATTTTTAGTCTACTTTATACCTGCATTATCCTTTCCATCCTTACCCTTTCCAACCTTTGTAATTGAGCTACTGTGTGGAACAATTTCCCTTGTGGATTAATAAAGTCTAAGTCTAAATAATTTCAGTGGGCAACGTTGACTTTAGGTAGAAGTGTTTACTTTCCTTAGTGTCCTGTGAAATACCGTGAAATAATACAATTGTACTGGATACATTTATACTTCTTAGATTTCCACCTTTAGAGTTTTGTATCCGTTTATTTTTAAGTAAATCAACAAAACCTTATTTTGAAAGCCTGAAGTTTACTTAACCCGGATGTATTTAATGTTAGCCGGTGAGCTAGTTAGTGGCGCTTGTTTGGCATGTACGCACACAGCAGTAGGTGACCAGCGGGCGATAAACTGTCTTAAACTTTGTGAACTAAACGTTCTGCATTATTATTCAGACTCGGTGCTTATATATTAATCATATAATTGGTGTTGTGTATTGTAAAACGACACAAAATATACAATTGTACGGGAAAGTGGAGAGATGCTACTTTTCATGTACTGTTTATAGCACATTAATCAAGATGTCCGAACAAACCGCAGCAACGCCGTCGCTTCATTTCGGTCAGGTGGTGATTGGACCGCCAGGTTCGGGTAAAACGACTTACTGCCGGGCCATGCAGGAGTTCCTCACACGGCTAGGACGCAACGTAGTGGTGGTGAACATGGACCCAGCTAATGAAGTACTTCCATACGAGTGCGCTGTGGATATCTCCGAGCTAGTAACTTTGGACGATGTGATGGATGCCTTGAAGCTGGGGCCAAATGGCGGCCTGCTTTACTGCATGGAGTATGTTGAAGCCAACATGGACTGGTTGGAAAACAAGCTGAGGCAGCACCATGACTCCTACTTCTTGTTCGATTGCCCTGGACAGGTGGAGTTGTACACGCACCAGAATTCAGTGAAAAACATGTTCTCATTGTTGGGGAAATTAAATTTTAGGGTAAGTGTGATAAACATTCTCAATCTGAATTTTAAAGTTCACATCAATAGTTACTTTTTTCTTATTTCAGCTCACATCAGTGCACCTTGTGGACTCTCACTACTGTGCTGACCCAGCCAAGTTCATCTCAGTGCTGTGCACCTCATTGTCCACCATGCTGCATGTGGAGCTCCCCCATGTCAACATCCTCTCCAAGATGGACTTGATAGAGCAATATGGAAAACTAGGTAATGTTTGTACGTGACACAATATGTTTTGAGTTTACAAAAAGTACAGCGGAACCTCTGAAGCAGGTGTCGCTAACCAGTCGATCTTTGGGTCTCTATCGGCCGACCGAAATATTAATATGACATCAGTGACACCCCCACCCAGAGAGTAACCAACAGACCCGCCAACAGGCAAGCATTTTAACCCCTGAACACTCCCGCACGCCTCACCTTTCTTCAGTTTTACATCTCGCGGCTCTCGACACCGCGGCCACACCCGCACCCCCTAGCACGGCCACACACGACACCCGCTTGTCTAGCAAAATCAAGGCTGACTGTTGCAACGCATCGGCCATTTTCTAGCATCCAACATCAAACAACTCTTTCCTCAACCACGATCATCACCGCTCGCCTGCGACGGGAAGCTAACGAGAAATATAGGAGTCAGGCGTGGAAATTGCTCCATAGTGCAGATTTTGTGTTGATTTATTGTGCATACAAAAGTTAAAGTTGAAGTGTGTAAAGGCAGTAATATATGATAAAATAAAGCGGCAGCGAAGAAGGACTTCCCCGTTTATCCCCTCTTTATCACACAGGAAAAACCCGCCAGTTTTTTACTATTTCCAGTGCTGACGTAAGACAACCATGTGACTCGCGTCTAGGGTTGTACGTTGGTACCAGGATACTAATCAATTGAAATTGGTACTATACTGCCTTTTGAAAAATTCTGCTACCGTTCTTTCATCCGAATGCCCGCTGTGCGGCGGTGACTGGAGAGCTGAGGCGCATGTTGTTGAGTAGGGCTGCGAATCTTTGGGTGTCCCACGATTCGATTCAATATCGATTTTTGGGGTCACGATTCGATTCACAATCGATTTTTTTCGATTCAACGCGATTCTCGATTCAAAAACGATATTTTCCCGATTCAAAACGATTCTCTATTCATTCAATACATAGGATTTCAGCAGGATCCACCCCAGTCTACTGACATTCAAGCAGAGTAGTAGATTTTTGTAAAAAGCTTTTATAATTGTAAAGGACAATGTTTTATCAACTGATTGCAATAATGTAAATTTGTTTTAACTATTAAATGAACCAAAAATATGACTTATTTTATCTCTGTGAAAATATTGGACACAGTGGGTTGTCAAGCTTATGAGATGCGGTGCAAGTGTAAGCCACTGTGACACTATTGTTATTTTTTTTTTATAAATGTCTAATGATAATGTCAATGAGGGATTTTTAATCACTGCTGTGTTGAAATTGTAACTAATATTGATACTGTTGTTGATAATATTCATTTTTGTTTCACTGCTTTTGGTTTGTTCTGTGTGGTGTTTGTGTCTCCTCTCAATTGCTCTGTTTATTGCAGTTCTGAGTGTTGCTGGGTGTGGTTTTGGAATTGGATTGCATTGTTATGGTATTGCTGTGTATTGTTTTGTTGGATTGATTAATTTAAAAAATAAAAATATTAAAAATGAGAATCGATTCTGAATCGCACAGCGTGAGAATTGCGATTCGAATTCGAATCGATTTTTTCCCATACCCCTATTGTTGAGTGTGTCAAAACGCACAAACAAAGGGCATACAAGCATTAACATCGTGGAGTGGAAGAACGGCAAAATACTGCAAATTTACTGGTTAATAAAGAGGGTGCATGAAGCGCAATATGAAGGTATTTGGGCTTCAAAACTAACAATAAAGGTGACGCTTCAAACAGGGAGGCGCTGCGCTGTAAATTCTGGTTTAAAACGAGCGTCGCCAAATGTGGCGATTAGTATTGCCACCTTTGCTTCAGACAAAGGTAAACATTAAAATAAGTAGGACAAGGAGTTATAAATAGTGACAGGTAATAATGTAGTTGTTACACCTGTCCTTCTGTTCGGCTCCTATGCAGACCGTAGTCGAGGAGCACAGGGCAGACATTACTTCCAGGGCGGATGTTTTCGTCGGGGGTAGCACCCTTCCCTTTACCTGGGTCTGCTAAGCTTCGGTTTGGGGTCAAAATGACGAGGCCGCCGATTCATGACAATCGCTTTTATTATTAGTTTTGCAGGACACAACCGGACCCGTTTATCACTGAACTGCTCTCTCTCGCTCTCTCTACTTGCCCACTCACTGGCGTCACTCATTCAACATAAATAAATGATAAATGGGTTATACTTGTATAGCGCTTTTCTACCTCCAAGGTACTCAAAGCGCTTTGACAGTATTTCCACATTCACCCATTCACACACACATTCACACACTGATGGCGGGAGCTGCCATGCAAGGCGCTAACCAGCACCCATCAGGAGCAAGGGTGAAGTGTCTTGCCCAAGGACACAACGGACGTTGCCAGGATGGTAGAAGGTGGGGATTGAACCCCAGTAACCAGCAACCCTCCGATTGCTGGCACGGCCACTCTAACAACTTCGCCACGCCAATGATGACATTCCCACAAACACACATACTCTCATGAGTTAACCAGCTCTTCTGTTGTTCACATGTACAGTACATACGTAGACGCACACACAGCTGCTTGGCTTGATGCCAAATATTAGTGGAGTTAAGACCGCCCTGTCATAGCGTCAACTAATGCAAGTGAAATGACTGAATATTGTAACAAATTGCTACAATTTGTGTTTTATCTGTAACAAATGTGGGTTTTATCTGCTACATGGCATTTATCCATAATTTAGTTTTTAGTACTTACTAAAATTGTATTTTTCTTAAAGCAAAGACCAGGAGTGGCAACCATAAATGTTTAGTTCTATTCTAGCCTAATCCTTGATTATGGCAGACTATATGCAATATGAAAAATTATAAATTGTTCTTTGAGTGCAACAAGAAACGACCAATGTGTTTAATGCCTTTTAATTTATAGTTTAACCTTGTACAATTGTTCTTTAAGTGCAATAAGAAACATATGTTTTATGTATTCTAAGATTTTCTGTTAAAGTAAAGCCAATATACATTTTTCGTAGTTCCCTTTATTTTGAAAAGTATTGATATACATTTTGGTACTTGTACCTGTACCAAATTATTGATATCGGGAAATCCTACTCGTGTCCCATATGTAACCATAGGATTAACAAATATACTACAGTACTAAGACTATAGTGGCCATAAACAGGGGCCATCTGTGGCCCATGGATCCTTTGTCATTGACCCTAGGCACATTACAAACCACAAAACAAAACCACCAGCAAAACTGGAAAAGCAGCAAGAAGCACAATGAAGAAAAAGCCAAAATGTTATTTGTTTTGCTTCATGGCTGAGACCAGGGATCTTGGGCCCGAAAGGTTTGATGACCACTGCTCTAAAGACATACATAGTAAATATAAATAATCTCCCTGTGTCAAACTATCAGCATCATACAGCCTTTGTTAACGTGCAAGACATTTCGGTCATGTTTTTGTTGTTGTTTTTTTTTTTAAATTAAATGAATATCATCCACTTCTTCTTTTCAGCACTGTCCTTCACACTCACCATCTTCCTTCCCATACTTGGAAAATCAGGGTTATGTCCATCTCTAGCTATAAGCTAGTGCTAGTGAGTAAGACTAGATGTTTTACTTTAACTCTTACAGGGTTCACTGAGACATTTGCGCCACCTAATGGCGGGGATGCTTGTAACTCAAATATTTATTTGCAACTTACAGCATAACAATTAGCTGAGAGACAGCGCTCATCTCCGGTAGCTTAAACACACAGGATGCACAGACAGAGCATTGCCAGTCGCTACTGAAAAGCAAAAGTAACAAAAATTTTAACATATTTTATTACAAAGCCAAATGTTCCGGTGGGATAATATTTCCGATTCAAACCGAATGATCAACATAAGCCTATCAACATGGATAAACGAGCAAGTATGCTGAATATGTTAGCAAGTGATTGCAACAAAAAATACAAGAAAACAAAACACCTGACCGAGTTTTTCCCAACTGGTGAAAACTGCATTTCAAAATGTTCAATGTTTACTGAAGTGAAATTTAAGAGTCCATTTTATTTTTATTGTTTGTTTACTTATTTAAGATAATTAAAAGTTATTGACCTCCTGACTACGATAGTAAAAAAACTAATGAGAAGTAAAACATTATTGTACTTGGAAAGAATACTTGCATTATTATTATGTACTATAATTACAAATTACATTAGTGTTTAATTTAGTCTTAAAATAATGCTGACAATTATTTTGATAACAATGTTTTACACTGTTAATTGTCCAATAGGTGTGAAATGAAATGAACCACTAATACCTGTAAAACATTAAAACAATGTACCCCAAACCTTATTTCGTCACCTATTAAGTCTGGTCCTTCTTTTTGGAGTTGGTGAAAGCCAAATCAAAAAGCAAAACAAAGTTAATCTTGTCAAAGCTTGTTGAACTGAGTTCTTGTGAGCTTTGCTGATGAGGTCTTGCGTGATATGCTTTCAATGTTGTGGGACTTTCCAGGCATGTTTTTGAAAGAGAATGGTAGAATTCAGGAGTGTTCAACTTTCCACAATGCCCTGTTTCCTCTAAATTCAGTTTATTGTAGTAATAATGGTTATTTTATTATGTACCCTTGAACAGCCTTCAACCTCGACTTCTACACTGAAGTCATGGACCTGAAATATCTCTTGGACCACTTGGCAGCGGATCCATTCTTTAAGAAATTTCGCCATCTTAACGAAAAGCTGGCAGAAGTCATAGAAGATTACAGCCTGGTCTCATTTGTATCTCTCAATGTTCAGGTATCCCTCTGTTTTTTGTTATACATTGTTAAACATGTAGTGTTTTTGTTGTATATGTTGTATTCGGACATGTGACTTTTGAACGGAAGTAAACAAAGTGATGGGGCAACATGGCTACTTTGCAGCAAACAGAGTGCACCCTATCTGAGGATGTAAGAGGCCTAGCTCTTACCACTAAGCAGATACAAGCCAAAAATGCAAACTATGCAATGGAATATATCACTATACTTTATCAAAAAAGATTTGTCGAGTGATCTCAAGTATTAACCATCGGTCGCGTTCCCAGACATGTCAAACCATCTAATGCTCAAGACGTCATTCTACACGACAAAAGAGATACAAATTTGGAAAAGCATGGAGGTCTACAACATTTTTGTGTGTGGCTGGGTCAAGGAAATGCATTGTCTTTGCTTGGGTAAGGTTGCAATTCATGATTTAACTTCGCGTCTACAGCAATGTTTTTTGGTTGTCTTTGTTATGCGCGTCGTTTTTGAGTACTTATTTTTTCTTATCTTTATCAAAACATAACTAGATCTCAGCAGCAAGGTGGCACAGGGGTTAGTGCGTGTGCCTAACATTTAGGAGGTCCTGGGTTCGTCTTTCTGTGTGGAGTTTGCATGTTTTCCCCGTGACTGCGTGGGTTCCCTCCAAGGTACTCCGGCTTCCTCCCACCTCTAAAGACATGCACCTGGGGATAACACTAAATTGGCCCTAGTGTGTGAATGTTTGTTTGTGTATCTGTGTTTGCCCTGTGATGAGGTGGCGATTTGTCCAAGGTGTACCCTGCCTTCCGCCCGAATGCAGCTAGGATAGGTTTCAGAACCACTGTGACTCCGAGAGGGACAAGCGGTAGAAAATGGATGGATGGACCTAAATCTCAACATTGAGTACCGTATGTGCTGAAAGCTTCATTTATGATTGCTGCCTTTTGGTAAAAGCTTAACTTTTTTAGGTTTTGCTCACATTTGCTTTCTTTTATTTAGACTACAGTTGATGCTTTACGAACCACTAATAGCAAAAATGTGTTTTAAGGAAATTAAATATCATCAAGATATTACTTCAGTGGGAAATACTAAATGTTAGAAGTATATCACGCAAACATTTAACAAAGTGTTAGCTGCAAACTCGTGCATTCTTCGACTACGCCTTTTTGGACTGGAGTGCGTGCCTCTTATCGTCTTTCGTAAAATCTTGACATCTTTCGCCCTTCTTGATTACCTCTCAAGGAACTCTGTAGAAACGTTTATCCTTTTTGCGATTTGAATGGTTTCAACAGCCTAAAACAATGCAAGCATAGGGCATTTTTCTTCGAGAAAGGCTAAGTACCGCAGAGAACACTTAGACAACAGACGCACGCTGGCCCACCACTTTTGAGTCTCACATAGTTAATGAGTCGGATGTGACATCAAGTAAATACAAACTTTTTTATTCATATATTTACAGTGTACCACATAAAGCACAGATCATGCAATCTTTTTTTTTACAGAAACATAAATGTAATTTTTGAGTTATTCCACAAGAAAACATACTTTTGAATAAAAAGATTAGTGACAAGTTATTGTTTTTTTACGGGGGAATTAATAGCAATTTGCATGGCAGTTAAATGGACATAGGAATATATGAAATAGTTCCAAAAATATTTACAATAAATAAATATGGATGGTGTGGTAGATCTGTGGTAAAGTCAATAAAAATGGCAGGATAATTAATGGAATAAAAATAAATAAATAGTAAGCAGTATTACAAAGTCCAGAGGAATGTAGGAATAATAAAAGAAGGCAATAGACCTAGGAAAGAGGGAAGATATCGTTCTGAGAATGAGGTTATGACATACATATCTAAATAATGTAGCTCATAGAAATTAATAGGGAAACCTAACACAGAGTTGTGTGATTATTGTAATTAAATAGAAAATGTATAGTATGTATTAATAATAGAGGTGGAAATCTTTGAGCACCTGTCAATTCGATTAAGATTCAGGAGCTACGATTTAATAAAAAATTGATTATTGATTAATCTTTAATTTATGTATATTAATTCAGTTTTACATTTATTTTCGTCTCACTAAATAAACATTTATCACTTGCAACTTTTAAAGACAGTGCATTTGTAATAAACAGTTGAATTATTTCCCATTACGTTTTTATTAAATTCATTGGAATGTGTGCAAAATTGGAAAATAAGTAACCTGTCTGATCTCTCGGTGAGGTGACTCGCTGCTGTCAGCCAAATTTTAGAACTGTCTGCATTACATTGTATGCAATAAATAATCGCCCATGTGCGAATTGCGATGCACCTAAAAATCGATTATTTCTCCCACCTCTTATCTAATATATTTCATATACTGAATACTGGAAATATAATAGATAGGGAAATAATGAAAAAGAAGTTAGTGAAAAAGAAGGTTTGTATAGCAGTGGAGGATATTTTAAGATTGCATTTGGAACATGTAGTGTACAAAGCAATACATACAGTTTTATAAAGGCAGGGTTGAATAAAATTATTTAGAGTAGAGTACTATCTTGATTCACACTCCATTTCAGAAGGTGACGGTAATGCACACCACAGAGTTGCTTGCCACCTACCATTAAAAGAAGAAGAAGAAGAAGGCTTGGCGTTTCAAACTCTTTCACATACAACAGCGCCAACATTTAAAACCCACTCAACATTCTCCTGCTTGCTAAAAGAAGGTAACTAATCAATTTTGTTCACTGTTTCTCCTTGAGTTTCCCAGTTAGTATGTATTGTTTTTTACGCAGCTATAAGTCTATAATTGTCCTGTATTTGTTGCAAAGCTGTGTAACATTTATTTGCCTCTTCTCTTTGCCAGTTCACACTTGAAAAAGAGACTGTTGGTTTTAATATTTGTGTGTGTATGTGTGTCAGTTACAGACTTGTAAATATAAAATTAGACCCGCCTAAAGCAGCATTTCTTAAAGATTTAATTTCAAGGTATGTCCTTAACTCTCACAGTGCACAAATGGAACCAAATGGACCCAACACTGTCAGCGTTACAGACCTTGTAAGGGTCAATTTAGACTGCCCTAAAGGAACCCACATCGTCCCTGGAATTCACTGAGAACCACTGTAAAACAGTATTCAAAGAGTGGCTGCAGTGCAGGGGGAGCTGCTCGAGGTGAGAACATCAATCTTAGGTATGAATCAATGTTAAAATGGGCCAAATCAATGTTAAAGGCCAACATTTTTTAGAACGCATCATGACCTTTAAATCGCACTCTAGTCATTTTCTGAAACTTAGTGTTTGGGTGACAAAGGAACAGGCCAAAAATGGCCTTTTGGCCACACTTTGGAAACCCATGCATTAGGAGCTCGGTAAGCTGAAGTCACATGAGATTTGCTGAGGTCTCATGCGATATAAAACATGATGGCTGTTCAACCGGTTTGATTTTTGAACAACGAGCTACTATTTCTGTTTCACTGTAATTGCGTTCATGTTTTACTTAATGACGGGGCACATACATGGCTGCTTGTTACATTGGCTACCTATGTTCTTAAGCTCTACCGCTTTAAAAGTCCAAAACCGAACACTATTTTTGGCTTTTTTGTGAGACTGACAAGGTTTTTGGATGCTATTGGCATTCTGAGCTATTGTAACTGTGGTGACGTGCACAGTTCCAGTTCTACTCATAATCTGTCAGTCAGTAGTATCCTTCCCTCCCACTGGCCGTTGGACTTCCAAAAGCTGAGAGCATTCTGTGCCTCTGTAGGACAAAGACAGCATGATGCAGGTGTTGCGGGCAGTGGACAAGGCCAACGGCTACTGCTTTGGAGACCTGGAGGAGAGGAATCTTCAGACGATGATGTCAGCTGCCGTGGGGGCAGACTTCCAGTTCGACTCGTATCCTTTTTCTAGCAGCTCTGGTGACTCAACTATGACTCATGTCGTTTAACCCCCACAATTTACGGCACCGAGCTGAAAAAGAAGACTGCTTTTCTTATTTCAGCCTAATGGCAGCTGTAATCTCAATGAAATAAACACTTAAAACTTTTAATGTCAGCCTTAACGAGCTGACTCCCAGCACTCTCGGAGTTCAAGAGCGCTACGTTGAA
This sequence comes from Entelurus aequoreus, assembly GCF_033978785.1. Taxonomy (NCBI): domain Eukaryota; kingdom Metazoa; phylum Chordata; class Actinopteri; order Syngnathiformes; family Syngnathidae; genus Entelurus; species Entelurus aequoreus. Next base: position 42,626,861 of record NC_084741.1, on the reverse strand, counting down.
ACGGGTGAAACGACAGTGGAGGACGAAATGATGGAGCTTTTGAATGGCTGACTGCTGAATGCCAACACAAAGCTGGTCCTTCTCTCAATATGACCTGGACGTCTATATTGAAATAATAGACACAAGAAGTTTGCAACTAAATGACGCCACATGTTTTCTTATTCTGGATGTTAAGCCCTGTGGTTTGCTTTTTAAAATGAATTCATGTTCACTTAACAGCTAGAGTAGACTTCAATGACCTAAAACATTTGGCAATGACACATACCGGCCCCCGTTGTCAGGTCAAAAGTTAGGAGATGAACAATTTTTGCAGCAAACTACTAAAAACAATAGAGTACTGCTGTTGTAAAGAGGAACCTGGACTACAACAAACATATTGAGAGAGCTTTGCAATGACATTTTAACCCTGCCAGCAAACATTGAACAGGGGTCCAAACTTGTGATTTCTCAAGAGACCCCTTTCAAGTACTTCCCTTTTTGACAGTTACTTTTTTTTCGCAATGTGATTTTATATGGTTTATAGTTCAAGTTTATTTTGAACATTCATTAAGTTACAACATGACACATCGCCATTGCCAGCTTCTCTTTTCAACATGGTTGAAAATGAGTAGGAAGAACCAGCATAGCAATCACTAACAGATTTATTCAATTTTGTTCTCAATTTCAACACAATTTACTCCATAAATAATACAATTCTAAAATAAATACAAGTAAGTTACAATTAACATAGTGAGACGAATAAGATCTCATTTTCAATCAATTCAAAATTTTTCATTATTCTTATGTGTACTTTGTAAACACCTAAGTTTGAACAGTTTCTTAAAGTAAATCATATTAGTACGTTGTTTGACTTATTAGTTTAATAAATTCCATAATTTGTTGTACATTCTTGGGTAGCAGGTTATATATTTTTGTACATAATTATAGAAGTTTGCAAATTCATTTTAATATTTTGGATTTAATAAAGGATTTGAGGATGTATAATTCTGACTGACCTTTTTTGTAACCGTTGGGGAATGAAGCTGTTTTTTTTTCTTTTCTTTCTTTCAGTTATTTCCCCATCTTGCTACACAATAACTCAGATATGGTAACGCTCTCGAGCAGTATAGAATATGGAGAGATTTTTTTGTCGAGTACATATTGTGCTTTATTCATTATTAATGTATTTCTTGCCACCCTATGTTGTATATTTTATATGATTACCAGTTAATTTTATCATCAGTTATTACACCCCAAAATTTGATTTATTTTACTCTTTCAATGTCTACTCCGTCTATTTGTATGTTTGACTTTCTCTTCTACTGTTGCCAAATAGCATTATTTTAGTTTGACTGAGATTTAGCAAACATCTGTTTTTGTCAAACCATCTCTTTAATATATTAATGTCTTCTTTTATTTGTATGAGCTTCTGTGTGTTCTCTCCTGAACAAAACGTGTTTTGTCTGCAAATCATACTAACTTTAAGTCCTTTGTAACTTTGCAAATGTCATTTATATAGAGATTGAACAGTTTTGGTCCCTGTATTGATCCCTGGGGTACACCACAGGATATATTTAACGCTGTAGACGTGTGTTTGCCTAGCTTCACGCATTGTTTTCTGTTAGTTAGATACAGTGCATCTGGAAACAAAAAAATCACATATTACATAATTATTCACAGCCTTTGCTCAATACTTTGTTGATCCACATTTGACAGCAATTACATGCTCAAGTCTTTTTGAATACGATGCCACAAGCTTGGCACACCTACCATCCAGAAAGTATTCACAGCGCTTCACTTTTTCCACATTTTGTTACAGCCTTATTCCAAAATGGAATAAATACAAATTTTTCTTCTAAATTCTGCCGACAATGTCCCATAATGACCAAGTAAAAATGTTGTTTTTTTAAACTTAGCAAATAGAAAAAAACGAAAAAATCACATACATAAATATTCGTAGCCTTTGGTCAATACTTTGTTGATGCACCTTTGGCAGCAATTATGGCCTCAAATCTTTTTGAATACGATGCCCCAACCTTGGCACACCTATCTTTGGGCAGTTGCGCCCATTCCTCTTTGCAGCACCTCTCAATCTCCATCAGGTTTGATGAGAAGCTTTTGTATTCATCCAGGATGTCTCTGTACATTGATGCATTTATATTTCCCTCTATCCTGTCAAGTCTCCCAGTTCCTGCCGCTAAAAACATCCCCACAGCCTGGTGCTGCCACCACCATGCTACACTGTGATGCCTGGAATTCATGCCAAAGACTTTTGTTTCTCATGGTCTGTCAGTATTTCAGGTACATGTTTACAAACTTTTACAAAAGAGTGGCTTCCGTCTGGCCACTCTACCTACCATACAGGCCTAATGGGTGGATTGCTGCAGAGGTTGTTGTCCTTCTGGAAGGTTCTCCTCTGTCCACAGAGGAATGCTGTAGCTCTGACAGTGACAATCGGGTTCTTAGTCACCCCCCTGACTAGACTAAGAAGAATGCAGCAATGTATAGAGACATCCTGGATGAAAGCCAACATTTCCCATCCAAACTGATGGAGCTTGAGAGGTGCTGCAAAGAGGAATGCGTGAAACTGCCCAAAGATAGGTGTGTCAAGCATGTGGCTTTGTATTCAAAAAGACTTGAGGCTGTACTTTCTGCCAGAGGTGCATCAACAAAGTATTGAGCAAAGACTGTGAATACTTATGTACTTGTGTTTTTTTTTTTAGATTTAATACATTTGCAAACATTTTAAAAATAACTTTTCACATTGTCATTATTGGGTATTTTGTGTAGAATTTTGAGGCCAAAAATGTATTCCATTTTGGAATAAGGCTGTAACAAAATGTGGAGAAAGTTAAGCGCTGGTAATAATTTCCGGATGCACTGTATCTTTGGACAGTTTTGCCCATTCCTTTTTACACATTCCTTTTTGCAGCACCTCTCAAGCTTCATCAGGTTGGATGGGAAGCGTTGGTTTGCATCCAGGATGTCTCTGTACATTGCTGCCTTGTCGCTCCTTGCCCAGTTCAAGACCAGCCCTCTGATGCCATACTGTTTTAATTTATTAACATATTATGGTTAATTGTGTCAAAACCTTTAGTTAGATATAACTAAGGTGTTGCTGTAGCTTGTTTACTTCAGATGCAGTCAGTCATTTGTTCAACTTCAGTTATACTAGTGGTGTTCCTCAAGGTTCCATTTTATGTCCTCTCCTTTTCATTATTTATTATGGTGGTGTGCGAGTTCAGTAAAAAGAGAGACATTTTTTCAGAAGACTCTTAAAAACACTAGAGTGCTGTCATAGAGATGATATTTGACTATATTTTTGCATAAATTCCTTAAAAATAACCCAAATAAAGTGCTACTATAACTGACCAAATAAATAGACCAAAATCAATTGTCTTCTGTAGAGGACAATGGCTCTCTGGCATATACACTCTAAAACTAATCGTGAAAGGAGAAATCTAGCCCCCACGGTCGTCAGCATTCTGGATGTGTGGCCACAAACAATTTAAAGGGGGACTGCACGTATTTTGGAATTTTGCCTATTTACAATCATGAGGGACAAGAAGACAAACGTTTTTTTTGTGCTTTCTAACATAAAAATTGGCTTGTTCTCGGTGGCTAGCAATGCAGCTAGACTTGGACTTAGACAAACTAATTATTCACAAGGGAAATTGTTTCACACAGTAGCTCAGTTACAAAGGATGGAAAGGATAATGCACACAAGGGCACAAAAAGAGAGCGAAAACAAAAGCTATTAAGTAGACTAAAAATGTACCATAGTAGCAATATAAGATATAACATGTAATATTTACATACTATATATACAGTATATAATATATAGTGATATATTATATTTTAATATAATATATATGAAATATATAACAAATCCAAATTACCATGTACAATATTACAGTATATGTAACAGCTGCAGCATAAAATAAAGAGTAGATCCAGCAGAAAATATACATTATAAACAAAGAGAGGTAGCTAACATAGAAGCGGTCAGGTAATAGACAGATATCATCTATTGCTGTATGGTGAGTGATTATATAGTTGGATGGAGTGCGGAATGAAGGAGTTGTTGAATCAAACACTGTGGGAATGAAGCTGAAGGAGCCTGTTGGAGTATGAGCTCCGCTGTCCCTCAATTGTCTGGTGGAGTGGGTGGGCAGGATTGTCCATGATGGCGAGCAATTTGTCCAGTGTCCTGTCTCTCACTGACACAAACGCCTCCAACTGCGTGCCAATTGTTTGCCCGGCTTTCCGGATCAGTTTGTCAATCCGGTTTAAGTCCCTTTTGCTGGTGCGGCTCCCCCAACAAACCACTGCAAAGTACAGGGCACTGGCCACAACAGACTGATAAAAGATCTCTGACAGCTTGCTGCACACATTAAAAGACCTAAGCTTCCTCAGTAGAAAGAGTCTGCTCATGCCTTATAAACAGCTTTGCTGTTGTCCTTCCAGTCCAGTCTGCTGTTCAAGTGGACTCCCAGGTACTTGTACTGATGGGAGCAATCAATTTTACCTGTAAATTACTTTAAAAATGCATTCAAAAACCGTCAACAAAACTTCATTTACGTTCCGTAACCCATATAATAACCAAACTGGAGCGACATTATTGTAAGAGCGAACACTGAGGAACTTGTTTTCTATCGTAGTAACACATCGCCACGCTACGGTATTAGCCGTAAAAGCTAACTACGGCAAGATGTAAACTAGCTTTTACGACAACGCGAAACACGTTTGAGTTTGTGACGCTCAACACTGCGATACGACACCAATTTGTACTGACTGAAAAACATGAACATACATATTACAGTAGTTGTAAAGTATTACCCCACATTTCATCTTTTGTTTGTACACAGCTGAGCTAGCCAGACAGCGTATATACAGTAGTTGTACTAACACGCATGGCGTGCTGCTTGTATCATGATCAATATTAAAGTGACTCACTCGATGGACAGTTGTTCGTCTGGTCCAGCTGAGCGGGGACATTTCCTGTTGATATTGGGTAAGCACTCCATTTATGTTGAAATAACTTGACTCCAAGTTCCATATTTACAGCGTCAAAATCTTCCGGCTTCTGTCTTCTCCAACGTCTCACGCTTCCTTCGTGCTCGCTTCCATAAGCAGCAGTATATTTAGCTTCAAAAGTATAAGGTTGTAAATCTTCATTTGTCTAAAAAAATAGCTGTATGTTACCAAGTCTGCCATGATTAGGAAACACACTCGTGTTTGATTCTGGAAGTAGGAACAAACATTTGCTGCCAGAAGTCAGATGTGCGCTGCTATGGAAACAGAAATCAATGCGCGGAAGAAATCAGTCCCGGAAATTATTAAAATGATCCAAATGCGCTAAATATTGAACATATTAAGTTAAAGTACCACTGATAGTCACACAGACACTAGGTGTAGTGAAATTAACCTCTGCATTTGACCCATCCCCTTGTTCCACCCCCTGAGAGGTGAGGGGAGCAGTGAGCAGCAGCGGTGGCCACGCCTGGGCATCATTTTGTTGATTTAACCCCCAATTCCAACCCTTGATGCTGAGTGCCAAGTGGGGAGATAATGGGTCCCATTTTTATAGTCTTTGATATGACTCGGCCGGGGTTTGAACTCACAACCTACCGATCTCAGGGCGGACACTCTAACCATTGCATATTGATATGAACGTGTCTGTTACTACATTATATATAGACTTGTAGTGTGTATATAAAACGTTACTGTACGGTTGTTGTGAACGATAGGCAACATTCCAAAAAAGTGCAGTTCCTCTTTAGTTGAATATTCCTACCCTAAAATGAGACGACTCTCCTTCAGGAGTTGCATGTTTACTTTCCTCCAGTAGATGGCAGCAGACGTTGCTCACAAATCCTCCAGGCGGATCTGCAAAAAAACTCTGCTCCAGCTTTTCTCTGCAGCCCGAGCAGAAAAATTAAGTCAGGCGGGGAGAGGAAGCCACATTAAATCTGTGTTTCTGCACAACTGGCCCTGTGTCTGGTCTTTGGGATTGAAAACCCTGTCTCTTTATTTTTTTCTCTGTTCAACTCCGCTTCTACTTGGAAATCACCACTTGTATCTTATTATTAGGTGTTAAATGTACGCATATATGGCTTTAAAAATAAATGCACCTTTTTTCCCCTCAGTGTGGTCAGGCTAAAATAATTCGTCAAATGACATCACTACTGTGTGTGTGTGTGCGTGTGTGTGTGTGTGTGTGTGTGTGTGCGTGCGTTTCACATGGGCCCCGTGCATTGAGGGGGGCGTGTCAGGCTGATAAGTTGTGTTCCGATGTTTGCACATGTGACCAACTATGCTTTCTCATTAGTACTTCCTGCCTTTTCCCCCCTCAAGCCCCCTGGAGGATGATGAGTCTGAGTTTGCGTGTGTGAGAGAGGGAGGAAACAGTGACAAACTGAAAGATAGTGGCTTGTATTTATTATTTGGAATCAACACAGTTTCTGTATTTCACCAGTATTTTGCACACAAGCACCCGTGCTGCCTTCTGCGCACGCACCCTCGGTGCGTTTTAATGGGCGCCAATTGTTGGGAGAATGTTGGTCCATGCTTGCACTAACACTCTTCTCCAATCCGTCACTCGCTGGCTAGATAAGGTCTGGCTGTTGGCTTCAATGTTATTGGGGCGAGAGGGAGCGAGAGAGAGGGAGCTGCGGCCCGCACCCATCCCCCACACCCTGCACAGGCGCCGAGAAACCGAGAGGGGAGGGGGCATGCAAAAGAGAGGGAATGTGCATTGCTTGTCTCTATTGCTGCAAGGCTAGGCCAGGGTGGAAAAACAGCATTTATGTTGGTTTCAGTTGAAAATAACCTGTAAGGAAGCTTACATAAAATAAACTTTTTGAGTGTTTTTTGTGATTTAGCAGACGTGGAGGATAATTGAAATATTATGTATAGGAAAAAAACGCCAATTGGGAAAAAAAGACAATGCCGACGTTGGCGTTCCAGTCCGGGTTTTGCAGGCCTCCGTGCGGCTCAGTAAAATGGCTGTATCTAACCAAGCCTCGTGTTGCTTGGGTTCGCTCCCTGCCTCTACCCTGGCTTACTAACAACTCCCACAACAATTTCTCCTTGTCCACGCATTGTATGGAGCCTCCATCAGCTCTTTAACCCCAATTCACGGAACCGGAACCGACGGGGTGGCAGCCGGATTCTGTCCGGTTCGCGGGGCGGGGATGATTCGGCACCGGGATAAATGGTTGTAAACAATTATTCCCCCTTCGATGCTAGCTTGTAATTGTGACTGACTCGCCGAGGAGAGGGAGAGAGGTGGGGTGGGGGGGGTGTAAATATCATGGCCGCTCAGGTCGCTAGCGCCGCCACTCTCAACACAAGCCCGCCTTCCGAGCTCAAAAAAGCGGATCGAGAACCCAAAGAGGATTCGGGACCGGGGGAGAAGCAGTCGGAGAAAAAGCAGCCCGGCTTGGACGGCGAATCGCCGGGACGAGGGGATCTGCAGGACGGCACCGACGGTGGAAATGCAGGAGGAGGAGGGGAACCTGAGATGAAGAACGGGAATGGGAACCCGCCCAGGGCTAACAATAATAGCCAGAATGACAGTGTTGGACCAGAGGGAAATAACCACCCGGGCATGGTGCATCACCACAACCCCGCTTTTCCTCCCCCGTCGTACGGATACAGTCAGCACTACAGTCGGGCCCCTTTTCATCAACATGGCGGACAACAAAGCCCTGGCATGGCCGCTGCTCAGCAGAGCAACATTATGGACTCTTACCAAGCGAATTCCAACGAGCACGGCTTTTCTAACCACCAGTTTAACAATTACAGCCCGTTCCCGAACAGGACGCCGTACCCGGGCCAGGCCTACGCTATGAACTCCCCTCGTAGTACTCAGGCGCCGCCAGCCGGGGGGCAGCCAGCTAAGCAGCAAGCACCAGCGGGAGGACCCGCAGCCATGGCCGGATCTTACAATAACCAGAGATATAACATCGGGAACCCCCAGCCAACGTCGACGCCGACCCTCAATAAACTGCTGACGTCTCCTAGCTCCACACGGGCGTATACAAACTACCCGTCTAGCGACTACGGCAGCCAGGAGGGTGCTAGCAAGGCAGCAGCAGACATGGGCGCTAGCGGCCAGTATGGAGGCAGCAATCCGGCTTGGCAACAAAGAAGCCATCACTCGTCGCCTATGAGCCCTGGAAGCACTGGACAGCCACTAGCTAGAACACAGGTAAAAAAAAAAAATCACATTTAAACCCTAACGTGATGCGTTTCCCCCCAACGGCTCCTTCCCTCCTCCTAACTAGTTCACAACGTAGTAGGCCAGCCATTGTCTCATACACTACTTCGCTAAGACTCTAAAATGGCTGCCTCCCGTGTGTGTTTTCACTCATAGCAGCCAGAAAAACACTCGTTTTCAGCTCGTTTTTTGAAGCTATAGGCGGACACAAGAGCGAGGTTTTGATGTCGATGCGAAGACGAAGCTGCGAAGGCCCGACTTTGTGAACAAGCCAGAATCCACACCGAGGGACAACGGTTCGTTTTTAACCCCGCTAGCATTGCTAGCTAAATGTTTCTAACAAGGCGTTAGCGTTTTTCTTTGTTTATATTAGTTGAACACGCTCTGGTGGTTTGTCCTTTCATTTCGGTCAGTAGGTGTACTCTTCATATTTCTTGGCGCAAAGCTATAATTTGCTGGCAATGACGGAAGGAATGCGTTACGCTTCACAATCGACCCCGCTGTTAGATAAGTCGCATCTCTAAAAAAATAATTTAAAAAAAGCCACATCCTCAAATATCCTGCAATATGTCACTAAAATGACGTAATTATTTGCAATGCATACGAACGCTTATGTGAGCTTGGTTTCGAATGCTTGTGGCTGGTAAACGAGATCGGGCCGGTGGCTGCAAGTGCAAGATTGCAGCGTGCAACGGGGATTTGAATTGTGGAGGTAAAAAATCGTGCTGTCAAAGCCAGGAGATAGTTGGTCTTGGGTTGACATGCTAGCTCCGATCTGATTGGCTCCTAGGCCGCAGCTCATGGCCATTTATAATTACATGTGATGCGGAGCAACAGTTGCTGATAAGAGCGGCGTTAACTCATCACAGGGTCACTGGAGGTATTGTAGCTTCGACATGCTTTCTGCAAACACACCGCATCCTATTGCATCTTATGATGCTTTACATTACAATGACCCTCTGCATGGCTTAATGCAGGATCATGCAGCAGCTCCTTTCCTACAGTTAATGTGTAACAGCAAATCAACCATTATGGTAGTTGCGGGCCACAAAGGTATGGCCATATAGACCACCTTTAATTGAGCCCCTGCACATAATTTACACAATGAACACAGATCTCACAAAATGGGTATTAAAAATGGGCAGCAGGTATTATTTTAGTGATCGAGTAATTTATCGTTTGGTTTGTCCGATTAGTGAATTAATTAGATCAAAAATACTTTATAGTCTAATTGTGTATTTTAGGGAAATTGTTGAAATACTAAATATTTTTCTGCATGACGTAATCTTCATACTTATTTTTAAATAGTAAATGCACATCATTAACATTGAAATTTCACTTTTAACATGTGTGCATTAATAGAAAAAAACTCAGCTGTTAGCCGCCACACTGATCACGGCACCCATACACACCACTGCTCTCCATCCATCCAATTTTCTACTGCTTGTCCCTTTCGGGGTCGCGGGGGGTGCTGGAGCTTATGTGCACTGGGTGCTGGAGCTTATGTGCGCTATACTGCTGCGGCTGTGCAAAAACACATTTAAAGTTCTGGGCACTCAATGCGGTTTGGATTTTATACATCTTAAAGGCCTACTGAAATGAATTTTTTTAATTTAAACGGGGATAGCTGATCCATTCTATGTGTCATACTTGATAATTTTGCGATATTGCCATATTTTTGCTGAAAGGATTTAGTAGAGAACATCGACGATAAAGTTCGCGACTTTTGGTCGCTGATAAAAAAGCATTGCCTGTACCGGAAGTAGCGTGACGTCACAAGTTGAAAGGCTCCTCACATTTCCCCATTGTTTACACCAGCAGCTAGAGCGATTCGGACCGAGAAAGCGACGATTACCCCATTAATTTGAGCCAGGATGAAAGATTCGTGGATGAGGAACGTGAGAGTGAAGGACTAGAGTGCAGTGCAGGACGCATCTTTTTTCGCTCTGACCGTAACTTAGGTACAAGTTGGCTCATTGGATTCCACACTCTCTCCTTTTTCTATTGTGGATCAGGGATTTGTATTTTAAACCACCTCGGATACTATATCCTCTTGAAAATGAGAGTTGAGAACGCGAAATGGACGTTCACAGTGACTTATCTCCACGACAATACATCGACAAAGCTCTTTAGCTATGGAGCTAACATGATAGCATCGTGCTTAAATGCAGATATAAACAGAATAAATAAACCCCTGACTGGAAGGATGGACAGAAAATCAACAATACTATTAAACCATGGACCTTTAAATACACGGTTAATGCTTTCCAGCTTGGCGAAGCTTAACAATGCTGTTGCTAACGACGCCATTGAAGCTAAATTAGCAACGGGACCTCACTGAGCTATGATAAAAACATTAGCGCTCCACCTATGCCAGCCAGCCCTCATCTGCTCATCAACACCCGTGCTCACCTGCGTTCCAGCGATGGACGAATGATTTCACCCGATCATCCGTGCGGTCGGCGGCTAGCGTCGGCGGCTAGCGTCGGCAGCTAGCGTCGGATAGCGCGTCTGCTATCCAAGTCAAAGTCCTCCTGGTTGTGTTGCTACAGCCAGCCGCTAATACACCGATCCCACCTACAACTTTCTTCTTTGCGGTCTTCATTGTTCATTAAACAAATTGTAAAAGATTCACCAACCCAGATGTCCAGAATACTGTGGACTTTTGAGATGAAAACATAGCTTTTTTGTATTGGATTCAATGGGGTACCAATACTTCCGTTTCAACGATTGACGTCACACGCATACGTCATCATACATAGACGTTTTCAACCGGAAGTTTTGCGGGAAATTTAAAATTGCACTTCATAAGTTAACCCGGCCATATTGGCATGTGTTGCAATGTTAAGATTTCATCATTGATATATAAACTATCAGACTGCGTGGTCGGTAGTAGTGGGTTTCAGTAGGCCCACTACTATTTAATGTTGAAGCAACAAAGTTTAAGTCAATTGACTGAATGAATATAATCGACTAATCATTGCTGGCGTATGTAGGGTTGGGTATCGTTTGAATTTGAACGATTCCGATTCTTTATTTCGATTCCGATTCCTGACGATTCTCGATTCCGATTCTTTTAAGAGGCAGGGTCAAAAAAAAGTTTAGGATATTTTAAATGAGCTAGCTAACCTACAGTCTTTCTGAATTAAATAGTCTGACATTCTCCATCAATTTTAATTCTTTTAACTTTTTATGAACTTTACTATAAATTCCTCACAGGGCTGTTTTCAACTAGAATATAAATATCAAATCTATGAACTTGAATATAAATATTATAAATTATGAATACATTTTCCCAGGGGTACACTTTCCTCAAGAGAGCTTTATTTTTGAAAACCTCATGAAAACACATTTACACATAAGTGTATGATGCTGCAGGAAACCTCATGAAAACACATTTACACACACAAATGTATGATGCTGCAGGTACTTAAAAATGTTACCGTGCTCCCACTGATGGGCTAACCTGGTGCAGAAAAGCAAATAAACAATAAGAAACAACTTGCAAAACCCAGTCCAGATTAGCAGCAGGTACATTATAAAATCAGAGACAGTTCTTGTTTAGGAAAATTACCATATCCACCTTCTCAGGCAGGATGCGTGAGCGTTCTGGACAGATAGTGTCTCCTGCTGTGGAAAATACACGTTCGCTGGGTGTGGAAGAAGCTTGAATGCATAAATATGAGAAAGCGAGATCTGACTGCAAAGGACAAGTCTTTTGTTGGTTCCACCGGACCACCACCATGTAGCAAGGTCGTCAGACATAAGTATCGGTGGAACGTCCTGGTACATCTGCAGCTCTCTCTCCACTCGTTTCTTGATGGACATGGAGCTCTGTTATTTCGCGGTTATTTCATTTTTTTTATAAAGTAAAGCCACACTTTCGACCGCAGACGCCCGCTATCCATGCTTGAGCTTGACTGACTCGCTCGGCTATGCTAACACTTCCGGCGGTGGGCGCTTCTTCGTTGGTGTTCAGCGGCTTCTTCTTCCGGTTCGGCGGTCATATTTTGTTCCGGTCGGCTGACTGGGTATCGAAAATAGGAATCGAAATTTAAACTTTTGAACGATTCCGGGAGAATCGTAAAGTTAGTCCCGGTTCCAATTGATACTCGATACCCAACCCTAGGCGTATGTAACTAATTCAGTGATGGTATGGTTTGTTTCGGACCGCCTGACAAGTTACATTGAGGAACATCACATGGTTAAAGTTACACAATTTAACAAGTCCGAAAAAGAGTAGGGAGAAGAAGCGCTTATTTGATATTACCCTTTTTCCATATCTTAATACCGTTGATTCATTTCCATTATATCTTTCACATGTTCATTCTTAAAATATTTTCTTTGCTTACGTTTTGTAATTTAAAGTTTTTGCACTTACAGTGTTTGTCACCATTTTCTAATTGAATTAAAAATGGTAGAGAATGTGTAGCAATGGATAGATAAATTATATTTACTCGCTCGGCGTGAAACGTAGGCCTGGGTGATATGGCCTAGAAATAAAATCTCAGATTTTTCACAAACAATTCAGTTTACAATTCTTTCCGTTTTTTTCCTACTTTTTATAAAAAGCAAAGGATACAAATGACCGGGATAATTCCTAACAAGTTTTGCTTTTATTTGATCAAAACTATTTGTTTGAAATGACGCTGTATACGCTGCATCTTACTTTTAGCAACATTCTTATTTGTATAATGTTGTCTTTTTAAACCAGCTATAAATTATAGTTTTTATGCAATAATTTTCAAAGAACTAAAGTAATAGCTCCCTCTGGGAGGCAATCATTCTGCTTGGATTAAAAAACAACTCCTGTAAACAAAAATGTTGCATAGTACGTTGCATGCAAATACACAATAATCTCTAACATTGACATTAATAAAGTGCAAACATTACTAAAACGAGCGTTTTGCAGCTGCATATGCGCGTATGAGCTGTCCGGTTTGGATATGCACAGCAACTGCTTTAGTGATCGATTTGTGCATTGTTCTATTTTCTCATCATACATGGTACCTTGTGTAACTGATTCCATCACAGTAAGTTGCTTTTTAGGGATAGTTCTTGTAGCGGTCTTGGTGCTTCATAAAGAGTTGCATTTCCCTACTCGGCTTGATGCTGTTTCAGATGCTGAAATACGTTTGTTGTGTTGCTGTCTTTTTTTTAAAGAAACTTTGCAGCGTGCAGTCACTTGCTCCACATCTGTTGCCGCACATCTAAATCATTTTGGAACAATTGTTTTTCTTTGGCACAAACGTCTCGCTCTCGTTAGCATTTGCGTTAGCCACGTTTTGCTATGCTTGTGAATCTCTGCTAAGGAAGTAAGGGGGCGTGCGAGGCCTACAGAAGCTAATGGGGGCAAAAAGTATGTCTGAGCAAGAGGAGATAAACATTATCTGCAACATAACACTAAAATGTATCGATTAAATCGATATATCGCCAAGGCCTAGTTAAACACAAACATTATTTATATTAGGGCTTGCAACGATTATTCTTTAAGAAAATAGCTTTGACATATTTTCTGTTGCTCCAATTAATTGTTTAATAAGTGTATATAATACAAATGTATAAAATCTGGACCCAAAAATGTAAATGTGTGGACATAGATTCCGTACGGCCGCTGCAATAGATCACACATGAGAGCAGTGGTGTGTGGGTGCCATGATCTATGTGGCAGCGAACACAGTTTGGAAATTAATAAATATAGTAAAAAATGTAGAACACTCTTTAACTATTTTCCCTAATTTATATATTGAGGCTATGAAGTGTGTTACACTGATTAAAGTTAAAGTACCAATGATTGTCACACACACACTAGGTGTGGTTAAATTACTCCATTAATCGGACAAACTAATCGATAGTTTACTTGATTTCTCAGATAATCAATAGCTGCAGCCCTAATTTATAGTAAGTAACACATTTTCGGGCCAATAGCCATAAGTGAAATTGCTTACTGGATGATCCCCAGAGCACACTAATGTGCTGCAGCACAGTGGTTGGAAATCAGTCAGGTTCAAGATTCAAGAAGCTTTAATGTCAATTCCACCCTTTTTCTCACACATATTTGATCATTTGGAACAAGGGAAAATATAGCGTAAGATAAGTAATACTTGTTGATTGGACGAAGTGACCAGATATACAGTATGTAACAGTAGTAAAATTGAATAAATATCCCAAATAGCAAAAACATACATACCAATATCAATTATTGCCCCTGATGCAAATATACGTAGCAATAAGGATTAATGTGTATCTTGGTGCAAATTTGACACAAAAGAAGCAACACTGTTGAGTAAATAAAGGCACCAGATAGTGCAGATATAGAAACACCAAACAATTATCCCAGATATTAGCAAATATACATAACAGAATGTTGAAAACAGGATAACCACGGTGCAAATAAACTGTATAAAACAGAAATAACACTGATAATGCTATAGTGTAATTATAACATAACAGCGATAATACTGGACATTGAAGATCCCAGCTGCACCATAGCGGAAGGCAGTGTACACCCTGAACAAGTCGCCACCTAGACAACTCATTTAAAAAAAATCACAACTAAAGTAGATCAAATCTCTTAAGTAAAAACATAACACAGTAAATATTAAACTTCTGAGTAGAAAAATAATTTATATTATAATTATTTTATAATATATTATATTATAAAATAATTTATCTTTTTCAGTTCAGGACAGTGACATCACAATGATGTGTCTGTGCATGTTTGCCATGCAGTCAGTTTGTGGTATTTTCATCAAACACTTTTTTATACTGCAAGGTATTTTTCCAGCTTTGTCCCATCCACACTAAAAAGCCAAACTGAGTCCACACTTTTGATTTTTACAATGATGCCATTGCAACGTTAATTCTAACGTCATCCCCCCAATCCGCCACTGATTATAGCGCTTATGTTTTTTTCTTCTGTGACTTTGGCCCAATTCACTGTCACTCACGTAAGGAGCGCCTTTCGCTACACGATCGGTACCAGAAGACAGGATCGGTCCACGCACGTGCAAAGACTACATAATTTCTTGTCAAATTATTATACGTCCCGTCACTGTTATCTTATTTTACTTTTTACATAAAAAAACATTGTTATACAAAACATTACATATAAAACAAACGTCATTTAAGAAAACAGTATTTTGTTCTAAATCGTACATATCCATACAGAAACCCAAACAATCTGCTCGGCAGCGTTTGATAATAAATAAATGAATCTTTTTGACTATTTTCGAATACATCAATACTGCCAATTGCAAAGTCTACTTTTTGCTAGCCTGCAGATATAGATTTAGCTGCACCTTAAATAAAAAAATGCCTCACATTAGGTGCAATGATAGTAGAGTGAAAGTGATAGAAATTGTGGCGATTATACTCCCTAATTTTTCAAATCTACCCTTTGTTCATGTTCATATTTTTGTTTTCCTTTCCTATTAGGTAAGCTTTTCTTTTTGTACAAAACATTATTAATACTATACAGTGTTTCCCATAAACTGCCAAGATACCTGTGGTGGTGGGGGCGTGGCTATGGGCGTGGTCACCATGACATCATCGACTAATTTGCATAATTTACTCCAATGATTTGATTTTCTCTAAAAAGGCTAAAAAAATGTATACTTACTAATTAATAATAACAGTTTTGTTTTAAACGTCCATCCATTTTACAATATAATTACAACACTTTATGTACATATTTATATACAGATTTGAACAATAAGTTATTCACTGAAATATATTTATTAATTGTGGTTCTTACAAAAAATATATCTTATAAAATATAAAAGCTAAAATGTCTCAAAGCTCTGCCCCTTTAATTAGTGCATACTAATTAATTTAACTTTAGCCTACTACTACAACCATATTATTTACCAGCAACATAAAGTGAAACAGAGGCAGAGGTGTCCTGCCACAGTCAGTAACAAATAAACAGAAAACAGTAGTGGTGGTAGATAGACACAGAGCTTCATCAAACTTCTGATCCACTGAACAAAGAGCTCCAAAAATCTTGAACTTTAGACTGCCATCAGTTTTACTCCCTACACTTAACCATGTGTTTCCTACTGCCTGCAGACTTTGCACCCTTTGTTATATACACATGTTGTGTTTCTAATATAAATACATTTAATAAAGTCAAATACAAATAAGGCAACAAGAGAAGTATCCTACACTTCTCTTTTGTAAAGTAAATCTGAACAGCCGATATGGGCATCTACATCAACTATATGATTTGCCTGAGAAGCTCGAGAGGACAAAAAAACCCAAAAAAATTAAAAAAAAATTTTTTTTGTAATTTTTTAATTTTTTTAAATTTGTGGCGGACGTAATTCTTTCGAGGCGGGCCGCCACAAAAAAATGAATGTGTGGGAAACCCTGCTATACAATAACAGAGCACGTAAGGTTGCAGATGCTCCGTCCTAAAAATTGCAAGAAAGGAAATTACGTCGTTTGTGTGGACCAATTGTGTCTTCCGGTACTGATCACGTCGTGACAGCGCCCCCTGGATGCCTTACAGGATGCTGTAGTATTGTTGTGTGTTCCAGGCTGGCTGATTGTCAGTCCACATCCTAATTAATACAACAATAAATAACTTACACGATGCTAAAATACGGTAAACAGCGAAAAAATTCTATTATGTGGCGAGAGTGAATTGTGTGTTTAAGGGGTCCTATTATTCAAAACAAATATTCTTACCTATTCGTACCTGTTTTGTGTATTTGGGATCCCCATAAGTTTCGAACATTTGAAATCAAACCATGGAGGCATGCAGCGATATTTATAAAACAATCTTGCATTGTTCCAAACTTGCTCGGAATGAGCGTTTTGGAATTTGTTACCTCAGGGACATATTTTTCCATAGTTACGCCAGCGGATATCTCCATATATCAGGCCTACTCAACTGGCGGCCCACGGAACACATCCGTTCCGCCAAAGTTCTTAATTTGGTCCGCTGAATACCCAAATAAGCTTGATGAAACCAGTTTTGATTGGGTTGCTCATGTATGCAGTACTCCCACCGCCCCACAGGGGCTACAGAAAGGCATATGTGTCACAATGGGGTGAGTGGAGACTACTCATTCAAACCAAAAATATCACCATCGACTCAGAAAAAAGAAAAACGGATCACGAAAATCAGACTGTGAACAGCGACTCGACAACAAAGTATGGCTTTATTGACAATGCAGTGGGAAAGGTGCTGTGTTCACTTTGCAAGGAAGTAAACACAGTCTTGAAGGAATATAACCTGTGGAGGCACTTTTTGACAAAACATGAAAAATATCAATGAGACAGTGCATGTCCAGCCTCTTGAAACTGCTGCCCTCTATATTATGTTGTTGAACAGCCGTGCCATATATGGCCGAATTTTACAAAAAGTGCTTTGCACGAGTCCGCCCTTTTTATTCAGTTCTAGTCAATAAGATCCTTATTTTTCCTTGTCCTCTTGTTGTGGGGCAGACTGACTTGTACATGCACATTCATGCTAAAATTCTCTACTCTTGCCATTCCTCATAAAAAGTAGTGCATAGTTCTAATTTTTTTATCTGTCAGTAAACTCGATATGGAATCTACAACATGGTTGATGGGGTAGAGACGCTGTCAAAAGGGGGCTTGGCCTGGAGGAAGGCTTCGGCACGTAGATAAAACCTCCCACAAAACGACGCATTCTAAATAGATAGAGAGCAACTTATAAAATAACCTGCTAAATTGTGACCAAAGAACCACAATTACAAGTTATGTAGACCACAAGGAAGTGTTTTAAATCTAGGGGAAAAATCATAATATGACCCACTAAGGTTATCGTGTAGTACGCCACTCCTTGCATCTGGTGCTTAATAAGTTTGCAAAATTAAAAGCCAAGTGCAAAATATGTTCTGTGGTTTTACAACACACATTTTCTGTGCTTCTTAACACATTATTCCCATCTCACTTTAAGTTTTCTCGATGCAGTTTTTATTATAAATGCAAATGTTTAAAAAAAAAAAATCTTGCTAGAAATGCAAGGCAAGGTTTGTCCTCAAATTTTTGAAGATGTGCGCATGTCGCTGCTGTGTCTGGCATGCCACAAAAGTTTGACTCCAAGGAATCCCTGCCTCACCTCCCCATTTCCTCCACCCAAGCCAATCAGAGAGCAGTCCACCATCTCTCACCCACCAAGGAAGTTACCCGCTGTCTTATGCAGATTAGCCATGTGCTGTTCTTATTTATTTCAATTAATTTTCCTTGCATCTGCAAATTGTCATGCTATTTGCAAATAGCTTGTACAGCTGAAGGTTTTTTTCTCTCCTCACGCACATTCAGGGATTATTTTAAATAGAGGTAAAGTGTGGCATTCGAAGCAAATAATTACATTAAAGAGGAGTCATAAATATTAGACTATGAATGAGTTTGCGTTCATTCCCCGTTTACTCCCTGTCTGTTTTGAAAGTACTTCCTTAATTTGTGGCGTCATTCATGCACAGCTAAACTGCCTTCTCCAGGAAGAAAAAAATACTTGGACATGACTCAAAACAGGAGCACAGCTGGCATATGTTTGTAATTGGGCGGACTGCCCTCCATTTGAAAGGGGATATATTTAGCACTGTTGACTCATGAAATGATGGCGACATAGGTCAAAAAACCTAGTGAGAAATTTTAAAAGCCAATATTACGTGTTAACTAGAGGTGTCTTGACCTGAAATTGGTATATCATCAGTGAAAAACAAGTATCTGATTGAGGTACAGTATGTTCTGATCAAGGTTTTATACTGCCATTTACCATACCGATCATCCATGAGTAAGCTTGGCCGATACCAATCACTTGTATTAACTCAGCGTTTCTCAAAGTGTGGAGCGCGCCCCACTGGTGGGGAATAGAGACATGACAGGTGGGGCGCGAGGAACGGGAGGAAATTTCACTTTGATTTTTTAAATTTTTTTATTATTATATTCTTTGATTTTTTTTTTTTTTTACTATGCTTTCATTTTCTATACACACTGTAAATCACTTTGTGATTCTGTCTGTGAAATCCGCTATATAGATAAATGTAAATTACTTATTTTTCCTGTAGGCTTTACATTTCTAGGTAGGAGCGAAAGTTTACTGACATAGCAACAGTAACTAATGGGGGCGGGGCTAAACGGAAGCTTTGTGAATGGCGAGTCACTGTGCGAGGATTTGCTGTTTTGCAAATACATAAAAAATAGAGCCACTGCTGATGAGCTGTTCAAGATAATGGACAGTTTCCTCAAAGAACATGACCTTAAATGGGAAAACTGTGTGGGCTTTTGCTCTGATGGCGCGCATGGCAAAGTCAAGAAACGGGCTGCAGGCTCTAATAAAGAGGGTTGCGCCAAATGCGCATTGGACACAATGTGTCATTCACCGGGAAACACTCGCGTCAAGGCAGCTCAGCCCCGAATTCAATGAGGTTTTAACAGTGGCAGTGTCAAGCCTGCAACCCCGATTTGAAAAGCTGTGCAGTGCAAAACAGGCTCATTGCAGCCACTAATGCTGGAGTACTGTAAAACTCATGTTCACTTGCCCTGTCCTCCTTTTTTTGGCAAAGATTGCAAAGTGGCACTTTTATTTTCATTTATTATTGAACTTGATGCAAGTTATTTGATTTATTATTGAACTTGATGCAAGTTATTACACTTTTATTTGATTTATTATTGAACTTGATGCAAGTTATAACACTTGTTTTATTTATTATTGAACTTGATGCAAGTCATAACACTTTTGTTTTATTTATTATTGAACTTGATGCAAGTTATTTGATTTATTATTGAACTTGATGCAAGTTAGAACACTTTTAAATTAAATGATAATAAATGATAAATGGGTTATACTTGTATAGCGCTTTTCTACCTTCAAGGTACTCAAAGTGCTTTGACAGTATTTCCACATTTACCCATTCACACACACATTCACACACTGATGGAGGGAGCTGCCATGCAAGGTGCTAACCAGCAGCCATCAGAGGCAAAGGGTGAAGTGTCTTGCCCAAGGACACAACGGACGTGACTAGGAAGGTAGAAGGTGGGAATTGAACTCCAGTAACCAGCAATACTCCGATTGCCGTCACTTTTATTTGATTTATTATTGAACTTGATGCAAGTTATAACACTTTTTTTGATTTATTATTGAACATGATGCAAGTTATAACACTTTTTTGATTTATTATTGAACTTGATGCAAGTTATAACACTTTTGTTTTATTTATTATTGAATTGATGCAAGTTATTTTATTTGATATTGAACTTGATGCAAGTTATACCACAGCTGCACAGTTATTTTATTTATTATTGAACTTTATTTTATTTTATGTTATTGAGTTTGAATGTATAAAACTTGATGTTACTTGATGTTCGATAAATTTGAAAATGTTAACCTTGGCATTAGCGTTCTGTTGGGGCGATGGGGGCAGGTGGGGCTTGAAAACTCCCCCTTGTCCAAAGTGGGGGATGACAAAAAAAGTTTGAGAACCACTGTATTAACTGTACATTTTTTAATCTATTTATGGTGACTGCTACTTTATATCAACACAATATTTGAGCTCGTCCTGTGTTCTCTTACTCTGTGTGTAATATGTTCAGCCTCGTCCTCCAGTGATAATGTTACATGATAATGATACTTATGATACAAAGAATTGCAGATTTGCTATAATGGATTATGGAGATGATTATTAATATTCAAGAGGAGCAGCTCCACATTGTGTATGGAGACACATAATTGGCTGCTTGTCAGCCGAGGGTCTACAAATATATACAGTGTCAGCCAGAGGCAAACGACGTTTGTGATCTGTGATAAAATGTATTAATTGGGAATGGCGATAACATTCTTTTTTACCAAAATAGGCACACCCCTAATTGGATTATATCAGCTGTTGGAGTCATTTCACTTGATTAAGCCTTTTTTAACATTCCACTCTATAAAATTATACGTAGTACCGTATTTTCCGCACTGTAAGGCGCACCGGATTATAAGGCGCACCTTCAATGAATGGCATATTTCAAAACTTTGTTTACATAAAGCGTACCGGATTATAAGGCGCACCTATGCATCCATTAGATGGAGCTGCGCTAAAGGGAATGTCAACAAAACAGTCAGATAGGTCAGTCAAACTTTATTAATATATTACAAACCAGCGTTCTAACAACTCTGTTCACTCCCAAAATGAATAAACGGCTGATTTACTCGTGTTACAGTAAATCAAACGTGCAATCACAAAATAATTACACTCAAAATAGTGCAGAGCAATAACAATATCAATAACTCAACGTTGCTCAAACGTTAAATGTCACACAACACAACACACAAAATAAACATTTATAGCGCACTTTCTGAAGTTATTCCTCATCCACAAATCCCTCGAATTCTTCTTCTTCAGTGTCCGAATTAAATAGTTGGGCAAATACGGCATCCAAAATGCCCGGCTCCGTCTCGTCGAAGTCATTAATGGAGTCAGTGTCGCTGCTGTTGTCCAGCAGTTCAGTGACAATTCCTGCCTTCCTGAAAGCTCAGACCACAGTTGAGACTGATAGATCAGCCCAGGCATTTACGATCCACTGGCAGATAGTGGCGTATGTCGTCCGGCGCTGTCTCCCTGTCTTGGTGAACGTGTGTTCGCCTTCTGTCATCCACTGTTCCCACGCAGTTCGCAGTCTAGCTTTGAATGCCCTGTTGACACCAATATCCAGCGGCTGGAGTTCTTTTGTCAATCCACCCGGCTGCTCTATTCCCGTGTTCTACTGCGTGACTGATTGCCTTGAGTTTGAACCCTGGGTCGTAAGCGTGTCTCTTAGTAGGAGCCATTTTGGGGTCTTTACAGAAACACACAAATGGAAATGAAACGTCATATGATCCCAGCATGCACTGCACGCTTCTTCTTCTACGGGGGTGGCTGCTTACCGTAGAAGAAGAAGCGCTTCTTCTTCTACGGGGAAAAAGAAGTTGGCGGCTGTTTACCGTAGTTGCGAGACCTAAATTTTATGAAAATGAATTTTAGGTTTGTTGTGGCTCAATATTGGTCCATAAATAAGGCGCACCGGATTATAAGGCGCATTGTAAGCTTTTGAGAACATTTTTGGTTTTTAGGTGCGCCTTATAGTGCGGAAAATACGGTATGTATTATTTGTGCTGGCATCAGATCAATATCGGTATTTTATCGATAGTGGAAAAAGTTGTATCGTGACTAGGGATGTCCGATAATGGCTTTTTGCCGATATCCGATATTCCGATATTGTCCAACTCTTTAATTACCGATACCGATATCAACCGATATATGCAGTCGTGGAATTAACACATTATTATGCCTAATTTGGACAACCATGTATGGAGAAGATAAGGTACTTTTTAAAAATAATAATAAAATAAGATAACTAAATTAAAAACATTTTCTTGAATAAAAAAGAAAGTAAAACAATATAAAACAGTTACATAGAAACTAGTAATTAATGAAAATGAGTAAAATTAACTGTTAAAGGTTAGTACTATTAGTGGACCAGCAGCACGCACAATCATGTGTGCTTACAGACTGTATCCCTTGCAGACTGTGTTGATATATGTTGATATATAATGTAGGAACCAGAATATTGATAACAGAAAGAAATGGGGGGGAGGGAGGTTTTTTGGGTTAGTGCACTAATTGTAAGTGTATCTTGTGTTTTTTATGTTGATTTAATAAAAAAACAAAAACAAAAACCGATACAGATAATAAAAAAAACGATACCGATAATTTCCGATATTACATTTTAACGCATTTATATCGGCAGGCCGATATTATCGGACATCCCTAATCGTGACACATATATTATCTTTTTAATGTTTTGCAGTGCATTTACATTACCGTTCAAAAGTTTGGGGTCACATTAAAATGTCCTTATTTTTGAAGGAAAAGCACTGTACTTTTCAATGAAGATAACTTTAAACTAGTCTTAACTTTAAAGAAATACACTCTATACATTGCTAATGTGGTAAATGACTATTCTAGCTGCAAATGTCTGGTTTTTGGTGCAATATCTACGTAGGTGTATAGAGGCCCATTTCCAGCAACTATCACTCCAGTGTTCTAATGGTACAATGTGTTTGCTCATTGGCTCAGAAGGCTAATTGATGATTAGAAAACCCTTGTGCAATCATGTTCACACATCTGAAAACAGTTTAGCTCGTTACAGAAGCTACAAAACTGACCTTCCTTTGAGCAGATTGAGTTTCTGGAGCATCACATTTGTGGGGTCAATTAAACGCTCAAAATGGCCAGAAAAAGAGAACTTTCATCTGAAACTCGACAGTCTATTCTTGTTCTTAGAAATGAAGGCTATTTCACAAAATTGTTTGGGTGACCCCAAACTTTTGAACGGTAGTGTATAACTAAAGTATAATTTGTCTTTCTTGTGCTTATTCATATTTTTGATGTATTGTTGGTATGTATTCCTTTCTTTGTAGCCGCCTGGTTCCATGGACCCAATGGGGAAATTGAGAGGGCAACCGTACGGTCCTGGTAGCCCATACAGTCAGCAGTCACAACAGGGGCCTCCCACAGCGCAGCAGGGTCCTGGATATCCTGGCCAGGGGTATGGACCCCCAGGTCCTCAGCGATACCCAGTTGGAATGCAAGGACGAACCCCTGGAGGCATGGGTGCCATGCCCTATGGTCCACAGGTATTGATCTTATTGAGTTTCTGCCTTCTTCTTTAGTTGTCCTCACCATCAGTCTTGTGTTCTAGATGGGGTCCTATGGATCTGGAGGATACGGTTCACAAGGCCAGGCCCCATATTATGGCCAGCCTGGTCAAGGTCCCCACCCAAGCCAGCATCAAACACCCTACTCTCAGCCCCAAGCAGGGCAACCAGGTGGCCAAACATCTTACCCCGGGCAACCACACCCGCCACCAAGTTCAGTGCCGCACACTCAAGGGGGATCCCCATATCAACAACCTCATATGCCCCCATCTGGTCCACCTCAAGGCCCCCCACAGTCTCAGCCGTCCTATTCCCAAACGTCGGCCTCACAGCCTGGCCAATCCCCGTACCAGCAGCAGGGTCAAAGCGGTCAAACCCCACAGCAGCCGAGTTCCCAGGCTCCCCCAGGACCCCAAGGGCAGGCCAACTACCCGGTCTCTGCGCAACCACCACAGCAGACCCCATCGCAACAACAGCAGGCACAGTCCCAGCCACCCCAGCACCAACAGGGCCAGTCTGGAGCATACCCACAGAATCCTCAGCAGCAGCAGCAGCAAGCACAGCAGTCACCTTATCAGCGCTTTCCTCCTCCACAACAGGTGCTGATCAGATCAGAATCCTACTCATCCACGTCGTTGTACTTTACTGTACAAGCATCTGTACATCTGGCAGTGTACTTGAGCATGTGTTGGCTTTTTTAGGAGCTATCCCAGGACTCTTTTCAGTCCAACGCCCCACCATCTTCACAGCCAAAAAGTGGTCCAGAGGACAGTCAAGGCCGTCCTTCCAGCCTCCCGGTCAGTCATGTATGCATCAGCTGGAATACAAATTCTTTTTCACAGTATAGTTTTTCTTTTTTTAATTAGTTAGATTTGAGTTTGTGGTTTAATTGGATTAGCATCCTGTCGAAGGATCTGTTTATTTTTGCTATCTTTTGATGTAGTCAGGTTTAATCCGTTTACATTCGGAATGTACTCGAAGTCTGCTCTCCCTCACATGATTTCAGGACCTGTCAGGATCCATTGACGACCTGCCTACTGGTACCGACGGTGCTCTGAGTCCTGGTGTGAGCACACCAGGGGTTTCGAGCAGTCAGGGTGAGCAGAGCAACCCGGCCCAGTCACCCTTCTCGCCTCACACATCTCCACACCTGCCGGGTATTCGAGGCCCCTCCCCTTCCCCGACCGGGTCCCCTGCCAGCGCCAGTACACCTCGTGCTGGACCGTTGTCCCCTGCCAACATGCCAGGTAAATGTATTTCTTCACAGAACATTTTTTTTGTACATTCAGAGATATGCTGGTGTTATTGTCTTGCCCTTCAGGTTATGTCGACACAATAACTACATACTTCGCGCCAACTGGCCTTTCAATCACATAATCACAAAAAATACCCAAGTAATGGTATCAGTCTTGGTCCTGCTAACACAAGGTCAATATGCTTCTTTAGGCAATCAGATGCCTCCGAGGCCATCAAGTGTGCAGTCAGATGGCAGCCTTCACCCCGGCATGAGCCAGTCTCCACTGGCCCCTGACAGAGGTACACTGTAAATGCAATTATCATGTAAGACAGGGGTGTCAAACTCAGTTCTCATGGTTGTAAAACCATATTCAGGAACTCTTGTCTCCTCATTTAATAGACTTGCCCTGTATTTAGTAACATCTTTTTCAAAATGGTGCACACCTTATTTTGAAAATTGATATCAAAAAAGAATACAGGTAAGAATATGCTCATAGTGTACAGCTAAATAATTGTTTGTAATGTCCTGATTAGAGATGGTTATCTATCACACTTGAACCGATACGGTACCAATCGCCAATACCTGTGAATCAAGTAAACCAGTATTCAACGGTGCTGATTTTTGGTACCTTTCTGTGCGTTCATGTGGTAATAAATAATCTTTTAACAATATTTGTAATTTAATATTTAGCACTGAGGTGTGCTGTCCAGAATTTATATATTGGTTTCTTATACTTCTGAGTGTCATTTGCAAGTATGCATTCATTTCAGTTTGTCCTGTTCCGATATCAATATTTTGCTACCCGTACCAAAATGTATTTTTATACTTTTCAAAATAAGGGTACCACAAAAAAAGTCATATTGACTTCATTTTAATACAAAATCTTATGATGTATTAAACATATTTCTTAATGCTTTTAAAGAACAATTTTAGAAGGTTGAAATTAAAAAGCATTAAACACATTGGGATTTTCTGATTGCACTCAAAGAACAATTAACAAGTGTATATATTACATATAGCCTGCCATAATCTAGGATTAGGTTAGAATAAAATAGAAAGCCTTAGTGGCATTGTAATAAATGCTTCATGATTTATTAGGGATGTCCGATAATGGCTTTTTTGCCGATATCCGATATTCCGATATTGTCCAACTCTTAATTACCAATACCGATATCAACCAATACCGATATAAACCGATACCGATATATACAGTTGTGGAATTAACACATTATTATGCCTAATTTGGACAACCAGGTATGGTGAAGATAAGGGCCTTTTTTTAAAAATTTATAAAATTAAATAAATTAAACATTTTCTTGAATAATAAAGAAAGTAAAACAATATAAAAACAGTTATATAGAAATTAGTAATTAATGAAAATGAGTGAAATTAACTGTTAAAGGTTAGTACTATTAGTGTATCAGTAGCACGCACAATCATGTGTGCTTACGGACTGAATCCCTTGCAGACTATTGATATATATTGCTATATAATGTAGGAACCAGAATATTAATAACAGAAAGAAACAACCCTTTTGTGTGAATGAGTGTAAATGGGGGAGCGAGGTTTTTTGGGTTGGTGCACTAATTGTAAGTGTATCTTGTGTTTTTTATGTTGATTTAATAAAAAAATTAAAAAAAACAACAACAAAAATGATACCGATAATAAAAAAAACCATACCGATAATTTCCGATATTACATTTTAAAGCATTTATCGGCCTGCCGATATTATCGGACATCTCTATGATTTATGGTTGACACTCTTGGTCTGGCTTTAAGACACATACTATAAATACTAAATAAATGATAAATGGGTTATACTTGTATAGCGCTTTTCTACCTTCAAGGTACTCAAAGCGCTTTGACAGTATTTCCACATTCACCCATTCACACACACATTCACACACTGATGGCGGGAGCTGCCATGCAAGGCGCTAACCAACACCCATCAGGAGCAAGGGTGAAGTGTCTTGCCCAAGGACACAACGGACGTGACTAGGATGGTAGAAGGTGGGGATTGAACCCCAGTAACCAGCAACCCTCCGATTGCTGGCACGGCCACTCTACCAACTTCGCCACGCCGCCCCAAAAAACTAAAAACAATACTATGGCTAAAAGTACACAGCTAAAATGTTGCAGGTAAAGCACACATTGTTAAAGATAGAACACAAATTGTAGGAATTTGTCACAAAATTCAGTCCTTTCATTTGCATTAGTTTACGCTGCGTGGACTGTTTAGACTGAGCTAATAATTGGCAACAAGCAAAGTATCTGTTTATGCGTCTACATATCTGAATGGGCACAGCAGGCAGCTAGTTAACTTCATTACCTGTTGATCTGACTGTTTATTTGTTAAGCTAAATTTGAAGCAAATATTGTAATACTTTATTCATACCACCTTTGGCGAGGCATGTTTTAAAGCAGGGCTGCAGCGCGGTGCTTTCGTGTTTAAAGCGACATCTTTATCTATAGTGTGGAGCCGAAATACCTCCATATTGCGCTTCACACACCCTCTTTATTAACCAGTAGAATTGTTTTTTGCCATTCTTTCTTTCCAAGCTGTTTGTTCTTGTATGCACTCTCAGCATACAAGTGGATGTTTTTTTTAAACATATTTTCTGTCTTTTGGCTTTTTGTTCTTAAAAAATTAGCTATTCGAAAACTACAGCCCCAGGTTAAGACATTACAAAACTGTTTGTTTGTAGATTGGGAAAACCAAGCTTTTGAACTCTGCAACCTCATTTATTTAAACCGAATGTAACAACCGAGCGCGTGTGCACTTTGCTGAATAAATGACACCATGTGAGATTAAAAAACCCAACATAAATCATGTTGTCGACCAGCCTCTGTATATTGGAGCATCGATTTTTAAACATAACAAAGTCCAATATTGACATCAGGAATTTCAGCAAAAACAGAAACTTGGCTGATTAAGCCAGGTGATTTTGCTATTCGAGGCCTCTGGTTGGCCAAAACACACTTGTCAGCCAGCAAATATGTTTTTATAAGGACAGAGATCCTTTCAAAATGCTGTTGTATGTGGACATAGTATGTGGGCATATCTTACCCCCAAAGTCTAAAAGATGTACATATGTCCTCACGCAGCAGGGTGTGTCATTTAAATACATAGTGCACACATTCGGCCTTCAGTGCGAGTGTAATGTAAGCTATTGTTTAATATCTTTTTCTGAACAATACCTGTCTCCGCACAACATTTTAGGGTTTATGCAGAGAAACCCTCAGATGCCACCTTACGTTCCCCCTCAGTCAGCTTCTGCGTTGTCGCCTCGCCAGTCTTCAGGTGGACAGATGCATCCTGCGATGGGTCCATATCAACAAAATAACTCCATGGGGGGATATGGACAACAAGGGGGACAATATGGCCCCCAAGGTGTGTATCATTTTGAATGCTTGTAGACATTATTTTTCCCCCCCGACTTGATTTACTACCTTTTTTTTTTTTTTAAAGTGTTTTAACTGTTTTTAAACCTGTGGGCTCCATCTCTTCCACACACAGGCATAGCATAGCAAGCTATCGCGAGTCGCTCCCTCTAACTCTGTTGCAGCTATTAATAGCTGTCAAGCAGAAAGTCAGCTGACGTAGCAGAGCCTCCTGTCAGTGGAGCTCAGACTGTGACAAAGGCTTGTTGCTCTGGGAACATAGCTTTCACTGCTAGCACATAATCAAAAGAAAAGTGTGCCTTATGTACACAAAGACATTGTTCTCACTGAATTGTCTTAATACACAGATATTAAGTAGTTAGTCACTGGATATATATTGTTATATTTTCTTTAGGTTATCCTCGCCAACCTGGCTATGGCAACATGCCCAATGCCAACTACACAGGAACAGGCATGGGTCAAATGGCAGGTCAAGGTGGGGGACAACCGTATGCTGGCATGCCCCCAGGAAGGATGCCTCAGAATCAAATGGGGCCACGTCCTTATGGCCCTGGCATGAGTCCCAACATGGTCCCAAACATGCCTCCGAACATGGGCAACATACCGCCCCAGGTTGGCTCTGGGATGTGCCCTCCTCCAGGCATGAACAGAAAGGCCCAAGATCCCGCAGCCTTGCAGCACCCCGCCTCTAACTCAATGCACAACAGGTTGGTTTTTGCTCAAGCCTCCTTTTGATTTACTTTATCATGCTGTCAGTGATAGACACTCTGACTTCTGTCCCCCTTTCCAGGATGTCTGGTTATCCCAATATGCCTCCAGGCATGATGGGCTCTGGCCCTCCTTATGGCCCTCCTATTAATAACATGCCCGGAATGATGAACACCCAAGGTGGATCACCTTATTCCATAGGGCCAAACATGGCCAACAACTCTAGTGGTAAATTATGCAAATTGATTTCACCTGAGTTTAATATTTTGTTTGTGAAGCCAAGTCATATCAAGTATTCCTAATTTAAATGTGCGTAGGTATGGCTCCAAGTCCAGAGATGAACAATAAAATGAATAACAAAGTTGATGGGGGAGGAACACCTAAACCTGAGCCCAAATCTAAGGTAGATTTGCTTTTGTGTTGGATTGATTGTTTTTCTAAAAACAAACACACCTACTAAACATGGGTTTAACTTTTGTCACACAAAACAGAAGTCCAATTCTTCCACCACGACCAGTGAAAAGATAACGCGCCTGTATGAGTTAGGACCAGAGCCTGAGAGGAAGATGTGGGTTGACCGCTATTTGGCTTTCATTGAGGAAAAAGCCATGCCCATGACCAACCTGCCTGCTGTAGGACGCAAACCTCTTGACCTCTTTCGGCTGTATGTGTCAGTGAAAGACATTGGAGGCATGACACAGGTACTTACTTAGTGTTTCTCATTTGAATGTATTCCTTTCTCTTATCTTTTACATTACTTTACATTGTTTTTTGTGTCTCAGGTGAATAAGAACAAAAAATGGCGTGATTTGGCCACAAGTCTGAATGTGGGTACATCTAGCAGTGCTGCCAGTTCTTTGAAAAAGCAGTACATTCAGTGTTTGTACGCCTTTGAGTGTAAAATTGAGCGTGGCGAAGACCCACCTCCCGAGATTTTTTCAGACAACAAGAAGAACCAATCTCCAAAGGTCCAGCCCCCCTCGCCAGGTTAGCGCCACACCCTTGTCTTTCTAATGTGGTCTATATTTCTGTGACATTAAAATGATTTGTCATATTTATATTTGTCTGCTTCTCTCTACTTTCAAACTGAAGCGTCCCTCTGCTCCACAGCTGGGTCAGGCTCTCTACAGGGCCCTCAGACTCCCCAGTCAACCAGCAGCTCTATGGCAGAGGGCGGAGACCTAAAGCCTCCAACCCCAGCCTCCACTCCTCATTCCCAGATGCCCCCCATGCCACCTGGCTCTAGGTGACTTTCTCATTAGACTATTGCAGTCAAACTGATCATAAATTGGTGAAACTAATTGTATTGTATTCTGCCATTCCCACTATTACCATTTCAAACACCCTCATTTTTTCCTTCCGTCCTAGAAGTAGTGTTAACCTGCAAGACCCCTTTTCTGAAGGAAGCGATCCTGCCTACCCACGTAAAAACATGACACCCAACTCCGCTTATCAGTCTGGTATGAACACCTCAGACATGCAAGGTCGCATGGGCCACTATGAACCCAACAAGGACCCCTTCAGTAATATGCGAAAAGGTAAAAAGGCTTGCTAAATAGACGAGAGCTGAATGAATCATAAAATGGTTCCCTAAGTAACGGCTCAGTTAATTTGCACTAAACAGACTTTAATTTTGAATGCATCCTCAGTCGGGGAGCAGTTTCTTCCTGCTAACCAGGGTGGGAACAGCGGGATGGGCGACCAGCAGCAGCAACCGCTACAACAGCAGCAGCAGCAGCAGCCTCCATTCAATCGTGGACCACCCGGAGCCATGGGCACAATGCCAATGGGGCCCAGACAACAGTATCCCTATGGACCAGGCTACGACAGGAGGTCAGAAATTCTGAATTTTAAAGGTCACTAAAGATGGTTGATGAAATCCAGGGGCTAATTCCCTTTACAAGTCAGAAAAAGATACTGTGTCTGTAACTAATATCTTAATTTCAAGATTTCCGCACGTCATTAAAAAGCATCAAAAAGTCAAATGGATTTTGCGAAAATGAATGGTATTAAATTTGATGCCCAGAGGCATTCAAAATATAATATGATTGTAGGTTGGGATCTTCAGTAAATCAATGCATGGAACAATAAATGAAAATTAACTCAATAACTTTGCCGTCATCGATAAATTGCTATGTCCGTGTGTTTGTTTTTTTGACTCTGGCATTCAAACTAGATACAAAAGGTCTCACTTTGTGCATCGCTCTCAGCACCTGAGCACGTTTATTTGACAGTAGAATTACAAAAACAGAGTAAGCCTCTTGTCATTCATCCCCAGTCTTTGTTTTGGTATGCGCAGGCTGGACCTACTTGCAATTCTTTTCCACTCCTTTTCCTGTGTGTAGTAGTGGTAGCGACACTCACTTTATTGTTGGAGCTGGAACTAATCATTTTAATACAACAGTCACTTTAAATGTGCACATTGTTTCAAAACCATAGAAGAAGATCTTGGCGAAGGTGGGCTGTGTTAATGCAGGAAATTATGTCTTAACAAGTTGACCAATCATAGCACTTTTTTCCCCCCTAACTTTATTTCAACAACAATATGACACACAAAATTCAAACAATCAGAACATACAAGTAAACAGGTCTTTTTGAATTTTTTCAAAACATGTGCATAGAAATTACCTTTCTCTATAATTTTCAAACAGTAATTAAGAAATTCAAACAAAACTACCATAAGAAAAGAGTAAAGAAAAGAAACATGATGTTCTGATGTTTTGTGGTGATTATGTTCTTTCCCAGATCTGAGCAAGGAATGGGTCCAGAAAGCAACATGGGATCTAGTGCTCCTCAGCCAAACTCTATAATACCTGCCAATGCCGACGCTGGGATGTATTCGCCAAATCGCTTTCCACCACAGCAACCACGGTCCGTTAACAAAACCTCTTTATACAATATTATGTTGGCAGATACTGGCTACATGCCGTTTTATAGACTGGATGGAAGACCAAATGTAATCACCTTTTGTCTATTTGGTTTTATTTTTAATATGATGATATACAGTATATTGTGTGATAGCATAATCACATACGCTTGAATTTGTATATATTATACATCTTCCCTTGTGGCTCAATAGTTTTTCTAAGTCTAAGTCTAAAAAATATAGTGATGGAAAATATTGGTGAAACAAAAAACATAAAAAGTCAGTCCTATTAGTAAATTTAACCAAGTCAAAACTGTATACTATGAATTAATCTTTTGAATAAGAAATATTTTCATGGCCAAGCTGGCATTGACAGTGTATCATTTGCAGACATGATTCCTATGGTAATCAGTATCCTGGACAGGGAACGCCCCCTACTGGCTCTTACCCCAATCAGCAGCCTGGAATGTACCCACAGCAACAGCAGGTAAATGTCAAACTGCGCTATGCTAATGAGCAGAGTTTAGTACACTGGATTCTGACCATGTTTTGTTGTTGGTTTTTTTTTAGAGCTACAAGCGTCCTGTTGAAGGAGGCTACCCTCCTTCAAAACGTCATGAGTCAGAGTACAGTGGGTCTTTCCCGGGTGGACAACCACCACCACAGCAGCAAGGCGGCGTACCTGCACCTTCTCCAGGACAGCAAGAGCCGTACAATCAATACAGCGGCAGTGGACCATATCCAGGCTCTGAACGCCGCCCGCCTGGCCCAGGCAATCAGTATCCATTTCCCTTTGGTCGTGACAGGATGCAGGGAGCAACCGGCCCTAACGCTCAGCCCGCCATGCCCCCTCAGATGATGCAGCCGGGCCCAGAGGGTCCTCAGGGAGGCATGTGGCAGGGACCACGAGACATTAACTATCAGAACTACCATGGTCGACAGGGTGGCCCTGGGGGCCCGCCTCAGGGACCCGGTTACCCAAGCATGAACCGCTCTGAAGAGATGATGTCATCAGAACAGCGAATGAATCATGAAAACCAGTGGGGTGGTCAGATGGGACCGCGGCAGCCTCCGTACGGTCCAGCCGGGCCGGGTCAACCGATGCCTCGTTCTGTGCAGGCCAACTACCAGTCCCCGCAAGGCGTGCAGAACCACATTCCACAAGTATCCAGCCCAGCGTCCATGCCCCGTCCGATGGAGAGCAGGACATCCCCAAGTAAATCTCCCTATATGCACGGAGTAATGAAAATGCAAAAGGCCGGCCCTCCTGTGCCTGCATCACATATAGTGCCCTCTTCAGTGCAGTCACCTTTAATAAGGCGAGACATGCCTTTCCCCATGGGTTCCATCGAAGCTAGCCACCCTCTCCTGAAACCACGTCGGAGACTCACCGTGAAAGAGATCGGTATGTCTCTTTAAAAGCATTTTGAAACTGTCTGTTGGTATTTCAAAAGTAGCTACTGACTTTGCATGTGTTCTCTGTGCCTGTGTGAGTTCTAAATTCTCCCCATGTTAGGTTATGATTGTTGATTATTCTGCTGCTGATAGGTTGCATCTCCCTTTGACGCTGCACTTAACCTAAATAGGAGATGGGGAATCTTGTACTTGGTGGTCATGATAGTTTTTTTTTCTTCCTAACGTAGGAACCCCAGAGGCATGGAGAGTCATGATGTCATTAAAGTCGGGTCTACTGGCTGAGAGTACCTGGGCCTTGGACACAATCAACATTCTCCTTTATGATGACAGCAGTATTTCCACCTTTGATCTCAATACGGTGAGACTTCATTCTATTTTATCGTATTCATCATACTAAGCATGGTGTTAATGTCTATATATTATAATTGATCACATTTATCTTCCCCATTAGTTGCCCGGCCTACTCGAGTTGGTCGTTGAATATTTCCGTCGCTGTCTCATTGAGATCTTTGGCATCTTGCAAGAATATGAGGTGGGGGACCCCGGACAGAGGACACTACTTGACCCTGATGCCTTGAAAAAAGTCTCGGATAGCACAGAAGAAGAGGAACTACAACCAGATGATGTAGATGTGGAGGATGAAGACGATATGGATGAGGAGGAACAAGAAATGGATCTGCCAGCTCATATAAAACAGGAAGCTGAGCGTAAGGAGTGTTCCAATGAAGGAAATGAAAAGACTGAAGAAGACGATGGAAAGTGCAAGGGTTCTTCATCTGACCAAACGGGCTCATTACCTATTTTATCTGCCCAGGACAGACTCAAACAGGGCAGCAAGTTTGACAAGTTTCCTGTAAAGGTGGTACGAAAGAGAGACCCGTTTATCGCTGCCCAGCCCAACAGTCACAGCAAACCTCAAGAGTTTGACAGTGGATTACTTCACTGGAGTGCAGGTGGCGGGGACTCAACAGATCACATTCAGACACACTTTGAGCCCCGCAAAAACTTCTTAGATCGTCGAGAACGAATACCTGTACCCCAAAGTTTGCTGAAAAGACGAGTCAGAGAAGATATCGTTGAATATAATTTGCCAACAGAAGAGGAGAAAAACATTCAAGATGATGAATGGTGTAAAGAGACCTCAAGAAAAGCCACAGTCTTCGAAGACAGTCCTACCATGGCTACTGAGGAGGAGAACAAATCTGAGTCAAAAATGGCTGATAATAACCAGGAGAATAACCAACCTATTCCTTCTGTGGGTAGTGTGCTGACACATCAGGCAAACACCATCCTGGAGGATGAGCCTCACAGTAAAGATGAGGGCCCTCTGGTTTCACTAGCAAACTGGCAAGATTCACTCGCTCGACGCTGCATTTGTATTTCCAACATCGTCCGCAGCCTCTCCTTTGTTCCAGGCAACGACCACGAGATGTCCAAGCATCCAGGCTTACTCCTGCTGCTGGGTCGCCTTATTCTGCTCCACCACCGGCACCCTGAGCGCAAACAGGCCCCACTCACCTACGAGAAAGACGAGGACACCGAGGAGGGAATGGGCCACAGGGATGAATGGTGGTGGGACTGCTTGGAGCTCCTGAGGGAAAACACACTGGTCACCTTGGCAAACATCTCAGGCCAATTGGACTTGTCTGTGTACTCTGAGAGCATCTGCTTGCCTCTGTTGGATGGTCTACTCCACTGGGCCGTCTGCCCTTCAGCAGAAGCCCAAGATCCTTTCCCCACTTTGGGTCCACATAGTGCTTTGTCCCCTCAGAGACTGGTCTTGGAGACGCTGAGCAAGCTCAGCATACAAGACAACAACGTGGACCTGATCCTGGCCACCCCACCCTTCAGCCGATTGGAGAAGCTCTATGGGAATCTTGTGCGGCAAATTGGAGAGAGGAAGGTGGCTGTCTGCAGGGAGATGGCTGTGGTTCTACTGGCCAACTTAGCACAGGGTGATACTCTGGCCGCACGGGCAGTTGCCGTTCAGAAGGGTAGCGTAGGCAACCTTTTAGGCTTCCTGGAGGATAGTCTGGCCGCTACTCAGTTTCAGCACAGCCAGAGTTCATTGCTACACCTGCAGGGGATGCACTTCGAGGCTACAAGCCCGGATATGATGAGGCGAGCTGCCCGGGCTTTGCACGCTTTAGCCAAGGTAGAGGAGAACCACTCGGAGTTCACACTACATGAGTCCCGGCTCCTTGACCTTTCAGTGTCCCCCCTCATGAACTCGCTGGTCTCTCATGTTATCTGTGATGTACTCTTTTTGATTGGCCAGTCCTGACAGCTGTAGGGAGCTGTGGCTCCTCACCCCCACTTCCCTGATATCATGGCTTGTGTACAACGGGGCAAGGAAAGGTTGAACGTGACTCTTATTTATGAAAATCCACAGATTCCATTCTCTGATACTTGCTCTGAGACTTGTCATCACAGAGCTGTGCTGGATTACAAAAACCAAGAGAAGCCCACAAAGTGACACAAACTCACAAAAGAAATGCCGACTGGATGACAAGAGAGCAGAGCAATGCCACAGTGGAGAAACTTTTCTGCACTTGGGGGGAAAGTACTTTTTAATAAAGATAAATAAATAAATAAATAAATAAATAGCTGAAAAACAAAAACTGTAACCAAAGTTGCTGTCTCGTTTACAGTGAGTTTGGGAGAGGCAGTGTGCCCTTGCTCTCCTCTCAGAGGTGGCGTAGACTGACAAAAGTGGCCTACTGGTTCTAGTTGCTGTAGTTGGAGTATCACCAGTCAACCCAACACGCAGCAACATTCTGCCAATAGACACCTTCACCGGGGAGGCCTGTGCAGTGTGCAGTAGATTGTAGGACATTTTCTGTACCGTACTGCTCTTCAGTGACAGCAATCTGTAAACTGCGTTTCTCACAGAAGTGGACGATGAAGCTCTACTTGAGTTTGTTCGTCATAGTTTGGTGTTAAAAACAGAAAATGGCTTTCTTCCCCAAAGTATCAAGAACACCCTTACCTCCTTTTATCCCTTGATTGTATGAATACCCCTATGAAAAGAAATCACCTCTTAGGACTGGTTTTCAACTTCAAATACAGCTTTGCTGTGGTGTGTATATATAATGTTGTACATTACACTTCTTCTTGTGTCTGTCTCTGTCTGTGTCACTATTCTCACATATTATTGGTGAGGGATAGAGGCTGACTCGACGTCCTCCACTTCCTGCTGATTAGACCCACTCTGGTCTCGCCACAGCTCAAAGCTTTTATTTCCTGGTACCACGCAAACTAGATGAAGTACACACATCTGACATTTTTTCTTCAATCATGGATTCATCATATTTGTATTTCAGACTATGTAGCTAAGACATGTAAATTCCCCCCTTTCCCTTTTTTTGGCTCAATGAATATCATTTATTCAGTATGAAATCTTTATACTATATGTTCCACGTGGTAAGAATAAATGTACATGAAATCTTCCTAAACTGTTTAATGGTGTTTGTCTTATAGGTTAATTGATTCTTTATAAAAACAAGAATGTTTAATGCAGAATTTAGTTTTTAGTGAAATAACGGCATGCAGGGAGACTATCCCATATTGCCTGTGAATATTCACGTTTATCCAGGTCATTGTTTTCTAAGGGCATTGAATAGATCCTAATTTGATTGTTCAGATTGTCTTACAAGATTTACTGTATTTTAGCCGCTCAAGCTTCATGCACACATTGATATATTATCTATTTGGCATAATTATACAATAAATCCAGACATCAAAAAGCACTACTAACAGGATACCTAGTGTTTTAAGCGTGAGTTTGCTTATCGCGCCCCCAGCTGGGCCGAATACTAATGTATTACGCACTACCCGGGGAAAAAAAACCACGCAGTCACGGGGAGAACATGCAAATGCCACACAGAAAGACCCTGTGCCGCAGTATTTCTAGTTCCCATGCCTAAACTGCAAAGGAGACAAAGGTCCATACAGGCTGAAACAATATTCTTAAACACATTCTGCGTATGTGTAGCTGATACATAAACGCAGGCCGTTCGTTCCCAGTCCACAAACCTTTATTTTGAAAAGCGTATTTGCGTTGCATTGGCACCGGAAGTGAATCAGGTAGAGGTCGAAGGCAGCGCCAGAGTGAAATTAAAAGCTTCGTTTAAAAACCTATTTTCGGCCCTGTTTTTAGAAATAATGAAAAAACTACTATTTGAATTGAATTAATTTTAATATAGGCTGTTTATGTCTGTGTATTCGCTGGTTTTAATGTAAAACGCGACAAGCCTAGCGTTAGTCCTCGACGATGGTCTGTCATATGAAAAGCAGATTTTGCCATTTCAGTCAGTGACTATCATGGATTACAGAGCTGTTCTAGAATTTGCTACTGTAACCAGGGGTCTCTCGTTGTTTTTACAGGTAAGTATTTTCCCAGTAAACTGTTGTGAATGAGCCACATGCTAATTTTATTTCGCTAGCTACTTGCCAATAGAAATTTTAACTGTAACAATAAACATGTTTCTGCTCTTGGAAAAACACCACGTTATATTGAAAATACGCCACAAAGTTAAATATATGTTTTAGAAACAGTAGAATAAGTCACTTAATTTGATGTTAATTGTACTTAACAGGCTCTGTTGAACGCTGCCATCCCTGACCATGACGCTGATGCATTCAGGCCCCCGCGGACAGAAGAGCATCTATATTTGGACTCTGCAGTGGAGTGGTTATTTGGTGGCCTCACTCACTGGGATGCTGAGCATTTCCTCCTCATCGCGGAGAGAGGGTACATCTATGAACACAACTTTGCTTTTTTCCCTTTCTTCCCCGTGGTCCTGCGAGGCCTGGCGGAGACGCTGCTGTGGCCCCTCAGCAGCTGGTTGAGCGTGCGGGGCCGCCTGATGGTGGCGGTCGCTGTTGGGAACAGTATCTTTTTCCTGCTGAGTGTGGTTGCCTTACACGCGCTCAGCAGGGAAGTTCTGCAGGACAGGCGTCTGGCCTTGCTCTCCACTCTGCTCTACTGCATCACACCTGCTAATGTTTTCATGGTGGCCGGGTACTCGGAGTGTCTGTTCGCTGCTCTCACATTCAGTGGGGTCTTCCTTCTGGAGAAGGGATTCACCCTTCGAGCCTGCGTGGCGCTCAGTATAGCCACTGCGGCACGATCCAACGGACTGGTCAATATAGGCTTTATACTCTATCTTCCAACACTACACGCCATCTCCCGGATCCGTTTGTATCGCGCAACGACAAAAGGCCACAAGAAGATGCTTCAGTACATTTGGGTCGTCACCCGCCTCCTGCTCACTTCTCTTTTAGGAACGGCAATCATTGCCCTTCCGTTCTGTGCTTTCCAATACTACGGCTATAGAACTTTCTGTATGCCTTCCGCATCCTTGGAGCGCATCCCCGCAGCTCTTCTCTCCTTGGCCGAGCGGAAAGGCTACCGTGTTCCAGATGAAAATAGTCCCCCCCCTCTTTGGTGCATGAGACCTCTGCCCCTGCTTTACTCCCATATCCAGGATGTTTATTGGAACGTGGGCTTCCTGCGCTACTTTGAACTAAGGCAAATACCAAACTTCCTTCTGGCTCTACCTATGGTGACTCTGGGTGTCATGGCAGCTTTTGCTTATTTTCAAGGTAACCCAGAGCTGTGCCTAAGACTTGGACTATGGGAGACAGATTCAAAGAAAGGCCTCGATAAACCCATGCCGGGATTTTTCAGTCCGAGAGTATTTGTCTATGTTGTACATTCAACTTTTCTTCTCGCCTTTGGAATATTGTGCATGCATGTGCAGGTAAGAAAAAAAAAACATATTTGTTAAAAAAAAAATGTCATGAAGAATTCCTCTCAAGTCTATTAATGTGTGTCTAGGTCCTAACCAGATTCATGGCTTCCTCAACTCCTGTTCCGTACTGGATCAGCGCTCATCTGCTCCTCCTCAATGAGCCTCTTCTTCACCGAAGGAAAACCTCGACACCAAACATTCAACTCAAGACTCATTCCAAAAATGGATGTAAGCACACACCTCAAAACCCCATCATTGCTCTGCTACCACACTTTAAGATATGTTCCCCCACCACACAAAGCATCCTGGGATATTTCCTCTCTTATTGGCTGCTGGGCTTAGCACTGCACTGTAATTTTCTACCATGGACTTAACCTGGAGTATAGCATTTTTAACATTTTTAATTTTGCTGTAACATTTTTAACATAACCTGTTACAAAAAGCATGACAAAATGTTGTGCCTGTTTTTTTTTTTGTTTCAACCAAGAGCTTACAGTAGATATGGTTACATAATTTAAATCATGCCTTTTTGTAATTGTTACTGTAGTTGAATACAAACCTGAGCAGGGTGCACATGAAATTTGAATGTTTATTCTCATGAGTCTCGGTCGTACCAATGGGGAAAAAAGTGCGGATTGAATGTGTTTCATATTTGTGTTTAAGAACTGTGGTCTACGTTTGTTTTGAATATTCTGTTTTATTTATACATTTTGGATGTGAATGGAAAAACATGGTATTAAATGTGCATGTATTCACAAAGTGGGGGGATTTTTCATGATCATTATTAGAGTTGATTGCATTTAAATGTGAAAATTTAAAGATCTCATTTGTTTTACACATTTTTGTTAACATTTTGAAATTAAATAAAAATATTTATCATATTTAAAAGCTTAATTTAGATAACATAAGCCACTTCCCTAACAGTGTGGACTCATTTTGGTCCTAATTAGAAATATTTGTATAAATAACAATTATTAAAATCAAACAGACAACCATACGTTTTACGTAAAAAACTGGTAGCTCAGTCACCAGAATTTTACTGTAAAAATAGTGATACCGCCGTCAATTCACTGGAAATTTTACTGTAAAACTAGTGACGGATGCCAGTTTTTTCCTGAAAATATATGTAATTTTTTTTTATTGCAGGGCATAGTTTTTGCAAAAAATATATTTTTAGAAATGTTTTTTAGTCCATCTCCTTGCAAACAGAATACACTTATCTAACCTATAACCTGTTTAGAAAACGTTTCATTATAATTATTATACCAAATAATACATTGTGTGAATCGTTTTGAATCGAGAATCGTATTACATCGAGAAATAATTCTGAATTGAATCATTCATCACCCCAGGAATCGGATCAAATCGTTTGGTTCCTAAAGATTCACACCCGTATTAACCAATATTTGTAGATTACTG
Organism: Entelurus aequoreus; assembly: GCF_033978785.1. Classification (NCBI taxonomy): domain Eukaryota; kingdom Metazoa; phylum Chordata; class Actinopteri; order Syngnathiformes; family Syngnathidae; genus Entelurus; species Entelurus aequoreus. The sequence continues at coordinate 42,586,193 of NC_084741.1, read as the reverse complement.
TAAATATGTTGTTCAGTTTGAAAAAGAACAGTAGTCTTATTATAGAGGTGCTCAGTAAATAAAAGAGGAGCAAAGACACAGGGTTTCTGATGCATTTTATTTTTTTTAAAATATTAATTACTATGTTTTTTTTAATTTTTTTTTTGGTCCAGAACAAACAAGAGTTATGATGGTAATTGATTTCAAGATAAAGGCGATCAATGAAACGGTCTTATCAAACAGTCCAGTTGTTAAGAAATATGATTATTAAAATTATAACATTCATAGACATTTTAAAATATGATTGAAAAAGGGGCCTTAAAAAGAGAGGTGATATTATATTCGAGCGTAAAACAATTGATCAATATTTCGCTAATCTACAAATAACGTGGCTAATCCATAGAGCCGTGTATAGGGAGAGTATGGCCAATCTGGTTTTAGACCATATCCTACATGATAGGTCAAAAGGCACTCGCGTGACTACAGAGCGCCATCACTGCTACCATGGTTGAGCTGATGCTCTGTTTGTGGCGCTTCCTCGTTAGGTTTTCGATCCATCCATTTCTACAGCTTGTTTCAACATGTAAAAAGGCCCTGTTGTGCAGCATGGGGCTGCTCCAACCGCTTTCCCCGCAACCCGGGATGGAGACAACTAACTTGACAAGTATGAGAAGTCTTGGTTCGCAGTCAACACCGATTACAGTGTCTTGTGCGAGGTGAACTCGCGACACAACGTCAGCGTTTCGTCTAGGAGAGAACACACAGCAGCTAATAGAAATAATACCATAATAAATTATCATTAAAGAGATGGTTTGATGAAAAAATACTCGATGAATCTCAGTAAAACTAAAATAATGCAAATCAGTAACAGCAGAAGAGAAAGTCAAACACAAATATAAATAAAAGGAATACACATTGAAACAAAGTGGCATAAATACACCAATAATGCCATCCATCCATCCATTTTCTACCGCTTGTCCCTTTTGGGGTGGCGGGGGGTGCTGGAGCCTATCTCAGCTGCATTCGGGCGGTAGGTACACCCTTGATTTTGACACACCAATAATGAATAAAGCAAAATATGTTCTAGACCAAAATCACTCCATATTTTCTACTGCAAGCCAGACGTGTTACCATATCTGAGTTATTGTGTAGAAGAATGAAGAAATAACTACAAAAGTACACTTGTTCACTTCCCATGTTACAAAAAAAGGAATGTCAGTTAGATTAACAAAATATGTTGGCTATCGAGAACATTCGAACCCTTTAATTATTGAATCAAAAATATTGAAATTCAGTGATCTTAATTGTGCATTTCCAAACAGTTATAATTATGTACAAAACGAAATAAGGGTATCCACCCATTTTCTACCGCTTGTCCCTTTTGGGGTCGCGGGGGGTGCTGGAGCCTATCTCGGCTGCATTTGCGCGGTAGGCGGGGTACACCCTGGACAAGTCGCCACTTCATCGCAGGGCCAACACAGATAGACAGACAACATTCACACTCACATTCACACACTAGGGCCAATTTAACGTTGCCAATCAACTTATCCCCAGGTGCATGTTTTTGGCGGTGGGAGGAAGCCGGAGTACCCGGAGGGAACCCACGCAGTCACGGGGAGAACATGCAAACTCCACACAGAAAGATCCCGAGCCCGGGATTGAACTCCGGACCTTCGTATTGTGAGGCACATGCACTAACCCCTGTTCCACCGTGCTGCCCAAAATAATGGTAATAAGTTATATTTTTGTCGTGAGAGTGAATGTTGTCTGTCTATCTGTGTTGGCCCTGCAATGAGGTGGCGACTTGTCCAGGGTGTACCCCGCCTTCCGTCCGAATGCAGCTGGGATAGGCTCTAGCACCTCCCCTGCAACCCCGAAAGGGACAAGCGGTAGAAAATGGGTGCGTGTTAGAGGGCCTGCTGGTCACTACACACTGCAAGATTGTAGCAGCAGAGTGTGTCAAACAGGGCTTCAAAATTATACTTTGACGAAATAAAAACATGTTTTATTGTCAGTTTATGAGTTGCAATATGTTGAGAACTATAATTAGAATAATTATTTTTGGTGTATTTAGTCAGGAAAACTAACATAAAAACGACAGCAATTGCATGCTTTGCTGCACATCCGCACACGTCCTTGGTAGCAAATATGGCGCCGGTTGTATAGCTGGTCATACGCGACTCTGGAGTCATGTGACAAGTCTGTGGTGACGTCACAGGAGGACGGTAAGCGATAAGGAACTAGTGCTGCATCTAAGCTGGAAGCGACGCTCGTCTGTTTTCTACTCATCTCGCTTTAAAGTCTGCTATTTTTCCCCCTACTGAATTAGTTGTTTTTTTAAATTTCCTGGGTTAGGGTTTAACGTCCGAAGAGGATAATGGACATTGGGCTGACTGGAAAGAACATTCATGTGATAAAAGTCAAATACGAAGAAAACCTCTGTGTGGGACCGCTAGCTCGTCGATGTTAGCATTGAGGATGGAAGACATCGGGGGATGCTAACCCTAGCTCGCAATGACTTAAAACATTTTTTTTTCCTTTTGAAAGATCCAGTGAAAATATAACGCGTGCCTTTATCTACCCCCAAACCGTGGTGGTTGTGCCGACAGCATGAGGAACTGTGAGTATCAGCAAATCGACCCACTTGCTCTGTCGGTGTCGCCCGCTTCGGCACACAACCACACCGGTAAGAAAGCGGAACGTCCACGAAGAAAATGGGAAGTGTTCCCTGGGAAGAACCAGTTTTTCTGCGACGGACGGATCATGTTCGCCAGGCAGAGCGGCGTCCTCCCTCTGACCCTGGGTCTTATCGTTGTCACCTGTGGCCTTTTCTTTGCTTTCGAGTAAGTGACGTCACCATGTTTGTTTACAACGTGTACGTGGCACTGCATAAATAGTTGGCATGCGTTCTTTTTGCAGTTGCCCGTTTCTGGTACAGCACCTGACCGTCTTCATACCTGTGATTGGAGGGGTGCTTTTTGTATTCGTGGTCCTCTCCCTGCTGAGAACCAGCTTCACAGACCCAGGCATCCTACCCAGGGCCACCCCGGACGAAGCTGCAGATATAGAGAAGCATATCGGTAAGGAAGATACACCCTGCAAATCATTGTGGGACTGATGGGGTAAAAGAGCTTTGCCATATGGGGGATCTGTGCAGGACTTGATTGAACTGCAGACCAAAACGTAAGAAGATTACCCTTGCCTCCATTGGAAAAGTACGACAGCTGCACATTTGTTTTTGGGACATTAATGCGTCATGTTCTTTGTCTCGCAAGATACCTCAGGATCCTCCACGTATCGCCCCCCTCCGCGGACGAAGGAGATCCTCATCAACCAGCAGGTGGTCAAGCTCAAGTACTGCTTCACCTGTAAAATGTTTCGCCCTCCTCGGACGTCACATTGCAGCCTTTGTGACAACTGTGTGGGTAAGGATGTGGCGAAAAAGTTGCTGTTTACTGTACAGTGAAAAGTCGAATGCCTTGAAAGTTGCACAATTTGGAAAATATTCCTTTTTTTGTGATACTACCATTAAAGATGGATACTAGGGCTGTGAATCTTTGGGTGTCCCACGATTCGATTCATTATCGATTCTTGGGGTCACGATTCGATTCAAAATCGATTTTTTTTCAATTCAACACGATTCTCGGTTCAAAAACGATTTTTTTCCCGATTCAAAAGGATTCTCTATTCATTCAATACATAGGATTTCAGCAGGATCTACCCCAGTCTGCTGACATGCAAGCAGAGTAGTAGATTTTTGTAAAAAGCTTTTATAATTGTAAAGGACAATGTTTTATCAACTGATTGCAATAATGTAAATTTGTTTTAACTATTAAATGAATCAGAAATATGACTTATTTTATCTTTGTGAAAATATTGGACACAGTGTGTTGTCAAGCTTATGAGATGCGATGCAAGTGTAAGCCACTGTGACACTATTGTTCATTTATTTATTTATTTATAAATGTCTAATGATAATGTCAATGAGGGATTTTTAATCACTGCTATGTTGAAATTGTAACTAATATTGATACTGTTGTTGATAATATTCATTTTTGTTTCACTACTTTTGGTTTGTTCTGTGTCGTGTTTGTGTCTCCTCTCAATTGCTCTGTTTGCAGTTCTGAGTGTTGCTGGGTCGTGTTTGGTTTTGGAATTGCATTGCATTGTTATGGTATTGCTGTGTATTGTTTTGTTGGATTGATTAATAAAAAATAAAGTAAAAATAAAAATAAATAAATTACAATTTAAAAAAAAGAAAAAGATAATCGATTCTGAATCGCACAACATGAGAATCGCGATTCGAATTCGAATCATTTTTTTCCCACATCCCTAATGGATACCATTTCACACTTGAATCGATAAGGTACATAAGATCGGTACCTGGGAATCGATACCGGTACCAATTTTAGGTACTTTTGTCTGTGTTAATAAGTATTAATTATTTAATAATAAAGTAATTTTTAATATAACATTTTTAGAAATGAGCTTTCCAGTTATTTCATTTCGATTTCTTATTACATTCCTGAGTCTCATTTACAGTCCAGTTATTTAATCTCACTTTTTTCATTACATTCCTGAGTCTCATTTGCAGTCCAGTTATTTAATCTCACTTTTTTCATTACATTCCTGAGTCTCATTTGCAAATATTACAAAGTCGGCTTTGTATGCAGTTGCAATTTCAAGACTTTAGATGGCAGTAGTATGTAAACTATGGTGGGTTTCCTAGCTGGGAAATAGTATTTTCCATGAAGTTGAATGTTCCAGTCTAGTCTTATGTTGAGCCCTAAAAAGTGTCTCTACTGTAAGTAATGTACTTATTACACACCAGCTTTTTGATTGGAACATAGAGGTGTTAAATTGGCAACTTGTCCAGGGTGTACCCTGCCTTCCGCCCAAGTGCAGCTGGGATAGGCTCCAGCACCTCCGTGACCCCGAGAGGGACAAGTGCTAGACAATGGATGGATGGATGGATAAAATCGATATGTAAAACTGCTGAGGCTAATCAGTCGCATGTATATGGCAAATCCAAAGTAAATTGGCATCAAGCTAGCGCATTTTGTAAAAGAGGAACCTTACTTACTTTATGTTCGAGCGTTTTCTCTCACGAGCAACAAAGGATCAAAATATAGCATTGTTTGATTTGACGTCAATCGATACCTGGTAGTACCGAGTGAATCTGGTCGATGCCTATAAAAGTAATGAATTTGTGAATAGTGTGAAGAGACTCACCTCACAGGTATTTCTTATTTGTCATAGCCTATTTACTATGTGCCATCAAAGTTATTTATGAGTACCGTTATACATGTTAGTACATGTTATTGTTATTGGTTTACTTTTTATACCTATTATGATGTAAATAATATAAAATAAGTAGGTTGCATAAAAGCAGTTGTTTTCAGCAGTACTCCACTTCCCTGCTTGCCTACTTTTAATTAATTATAGTTTTATTTATCATAACCCTTAAGAATGCTAATATATTACCTCTATAAATGGATACTGAATTCGACACTTTTATAGGTACCGACCAAAGTCCGTAAACGGTACCACATTCAATACATTTTGTTGCACGTGACGTCACGTCCGATTGAATACTTGGCACCGGCTCTAACACTTGGCTGGGAATCAAGCAGTCAGCCACTCAGAGTGGACTAAGCTCGACTGCTTCCAGGTAGTTTCCAATTTTTTAATGCCAACAAAGCAAAAAGAAGGTGCTCAAAAGTACAGTAAGGCTCCTTTTTTCAAAATGTGCTAACTTGATGCTAATTACCATTGGATTTGATATAGACATGATACTGATTTAGCATTGGCGATTTTACATGGCAATTTCAACACCTCCAAATTTGGTAATGAAAACTACAACTAAGATGCATATTATAATCAAACAGCCGGTGTGTAATAAGTACAACACGTCCAAATTTAACACTTTGCAGAGCTCAACAAAAGAAAAGTGTGACACATTCAACTTTATGGCAAAGACTACCTCCAGGCTAAGGCAACACACTGTATGATATATATACTACTGCCATCTGGCGTCTTATAATTGCAACTGCTTACAAAGTCCACTGTTTGCAAATCAAACACAAGTGTAAGAAAAACAAGCTATTTCACCATTTGTGAAAATTATGATATTTTTTAAATTTATATTAAAAATGTTGAATTTAAAAAAAAATTGATTTCTTTTTAAACAATTAACATTTATCAGCACATTTTAACACACACAAAAGTACAGAAAATCAGTACCGTTGAGTACCGGTATTGATTCCCTAGTATTGGGAATTGGTACGGTATCAACTCAAATGTTAAGAGTACCATCCCTAATTATCTCTAACATTGCCCATACAATTAGCAAATGTTTAAAGGTGGCCACAGTTTGACTATGGACCTGATTATTTCAACTATAGTCAATTCAAACGGAAAATAATTAAAAGTGTTCTGTTCTCAATTGTCAATGACATTTTAAAGCAGTATTAGCAATAGAGCTGATAAAGATTAGAAATAAGGACTGTGACGTGCGTTGTTTTTGTTGGACAACAACCTTAAGGGTTTGTATTGTCGTACTGCATTACTGTAATACAATTTTTGTTTATTTTGTTTGCAGAGAGGTTCGATCATCACTGCCCATGGGTGGGCAACTGCGTGGGCAGGCGCAACTACCGCTTTTTCTATAGTTTCATCATCTCTCTTTCTTTCCTGACATCCTTCATATTTGGCTGTGTCATTGCCCACATTACCCTGCGTAAGTTAGTTAACTACTAGAAGAATTATATTGTCATCACGGAATGTCATAAACAACACAGTGTTTGTGTGTCCCTGTCCAGGTTCTCAATCGGGTACAAGCCTCATCCAATCCATCCAGGAAAGTCCTGCCAGATATCCTTTTCTCATGCCAAGTTTTTTTTTCCCATAATCAAACCATTTTGGAAATTTGTGCAGTCTTTTCAAGGTGTGACTGTGGCAACGGCAAGAAGTAACACTGGGTTGTGAAGGCATTCTGCAGTCTAAGCCAGTGCTTAATAGGATCAGCGTGAGCACACAGCAACGCAATGCCTTCAAAGTAGATTGCTTTCAAGTCTCATGATGGTGCGTTTACGTCATCATATAACTACTTGCTCCCTTCCTGGCGCCAGAATTGTAGGTTTTGAAATGAAGGATAGGTGGCTTAACTGATGGGTTGATTCCCTTTAAGAAATTAAGTAAAAAAGGAGTGCACTACCTGGCTTCAACCACAGGAGTCGCTGTTGATTAAGTCTAGTTCTAGTTTATGGTCTTGAGAAGAATATATACACTACCGTTCAAAAGTTTGGGGTCACATTGAAATGTCCTTATTTTTGAAGGAAAAGCACTGTACTTTTCAATGAAGATAACTTTAAACTAGTCTTAACTTTAAAGAAATACACTCTATACATTGCTAATGTGGTAAATGACTATTCTAGCTGCAAATGTCTGGTTTTTGGTGCAATATCTACATAGGTGTATAGAGGCCCATTTCCAGCAACTATCACTCCAGTGTTCTAATGGTACAATGTGTTTGCTCATTGGCTCAGAAGGCTAATTGATGATTAGAAAACCCTTGTGCAATCATGTTCACACATCTGAAAACAGTTTAGCTCGTTACAGAAGCTACAAAACTGACCTTCCTTTGAGCAGATTGAGTTTCTGGAGCATCACATTTGTGGGGTCAATTAAACGCTCAAAATGGCCAGAAAAAGAGAACTTTCATCTGAAACTCGACAGTCTATTCTTGTTCTTAGAAATGAAGGCTATTCCACAAAATTGTTTGGGTGACCCCAAACTTTTGAATGGTAGTGTATGTTTATAAAGACGCTCAAACTCTGCTATGGCTCACCTCTTGCAGGCATCATTGGACAGCATTGCATGGACACAGAAGTTCAGAACATTAATTTCCCCAAAAACACTATCACCTGTGAGCACTGGGATGCTACAGCGCCACAAATCAACACTAATGCAATAGTGACAACAAAAATAATTTATGAAAAAGTGGTGGACTTTATTTCAAGGTGTACTCTAACTTTATTTTATTTTTCAATCACATGATCATTATCTTAAAGGGGACCTATGAAGAATTCTTCTTTCCTGACTTAGAAATGGTGTTACAATGCTTGATACTCGCGTTGAACAATTCCAAAGCGTGAAATTACAAGGTTCATGTATTTTGGCGTGAGCCTGCATGCAGTTTTGGATCCCTTAGTTCAAAGCTCCCCTCTGTTTCAGGCTATGGGAAAACCCCAAAAAAGAAGGCAAAATTATTATTTTCATATAATCTTTGCATGCGCATCAAAACACCGAGGTGTGACATAAATGCTGCTAAAAGCAGAATCGAACGGAGAGTGTGTGCAGGTGTACCTAATGTTGTGACTGGGTGAATCTATTTAATGTTTATGAAGTTTATTTTCGACTGCAACTGGAAAAAAATAGTGGTGTCAACTTCATGATATAAGATAAATAATATACCTTAATTTAGGATAAAAGATAAATTAAGATTTTTTTTGGGAGAGGGTTTGGGCCGGCGAGGTTTGGGGGGGGGGTGTAGTCTAGTTTGCAATCTGGGAACGTATACATATGTATCATATATAATATAATATTTATATACATATATATATTATATATGGACAAATCAAAATTTACACCAAAGCATATCCAATGCATATCATCTAGACTACTAGGAAGTGTTTTAGATATAGAATGCATTAATCTTGGGTCCCCTTTAAATTAGTTTTAACCACCACTGAATGACAATACACAAAACCGCTTCATAGTCCATTTTTAACCATTTTTTTTGCTGGTGGATGGTGCACACACTGACAATAATAATAATTGCTCATTGGTTTGGCTTTACCTACATCTGAGGCACTGAAAAGAAATATGATCCTTTATTACCCCTCATCCTTGCGCCTCTCTGAGCGATTGCCTAAGTGGCCCTTATCCAAAACTGCCATTGGACACGTGTCACCAAATGGCTAGTAGAAAATTTGTTTTCATTGTCATTCTCTAGCTGGGTTGAATGTGTTTTTGTTGTAGCAGTAGAATATCCTCTAACTCAGACCTGGGCATTCTGCGGCCCATGGGCCGCCGCATTCGGCCCTTTGTACGTCCCTGTCCGGCCCGCGTGAGGCCAATCACAAATTACAAAATAAATTAAAAAAAACATCTATGTCGTGCGTGCAATACAACTGTGCTGCTTTTATTTTGAAAAGTGTTATTTATGGACGTATGTCCTGTTAGTGAAGGCGCACAGCGACGCTAAAAAAAGAAAAGGTGATGACGAATGGCGTGTTTTCAACAAGACATGGACTGCCAAGTAAAGGTAAAGCCGTGTGCTTAATCTGTAGTACACATGTTGCTGTGTTTAAAGAATATAGTGTAACGGCCTGCTGACGTTGATGTTGTCTTCTTGAGTTGCGTAAATGAGGAGTGAGGATAGACGTGAGTGTGAAAGGAACGAGATAAGTTGAGCTGTGTTAGTATAGCTTGCTCAATAAAAGTTTAAAAAGAGCGTCAGACTTGGTGTGCCCTTCTTCTGGACGCTACAATTGGTGGCTGAAGTAAAACTTTGCGCATACTACGCTGCTTGTGTGCTCAGCCTGCTACGTCATCGAGAGGTACGTGCCACTTTAGGAGCTCGCCGCAGAGAGAGAGAGAGAGAGAGAGAGAAAGGAAGGAGAGAGGCAGTGTCTACAGGTGCAGCGCACGCTGCTTGCCATGGGGGAATTCCGCCCTCAATGAAGACTCCCAGGTTTGATGGAAAGGCGAACTGGGGCATTTCATCCCAATTCTGACATCAATTGTAGCGTCCAGAAGAAGTGCACACCAAGTCTGACGCTCTTTTTAAACTTTTATTGAGCAACCTGTACTAACACAGCTCAACTTATCTCGTTCTTTCCACACGCACATCTATCCTCACTCCTCATTTCCGCAACAGCAACGCTTCCTCCTTCTTTGCCAATCACCTTACAGGCGTGCTACGTTCACAACAAAGAGGCGGCAGGATAAAGTGACAGAAATTGAACTTTTTGCATTGTATTATACATCAGGAAGTGTTGTGTAAGAAAGTGTTAAAAGTAAAACCATCAAAAGCCATCTGCTTTTGTATAAAGATAAGTTAGGTTAAATGAAAATATTGTTATTTTTTATCTTACGGTATATCAAAAATAATTTAAGCAAAATTTAATTGAAATATTGTCGGTGTGGCCCTCCAGCAGTGCTCGGGTTGCTCATGCGGCCCCGGGTAAAAATTAATTGCCCACCCCTGCTCTAACTGCTAAATTTCGCTACTGTTGTTCAATCGAGTACATCCAGTAGTGCAGCTCTGCTTTAAACTGCATGATATAACTCAACGGTTAGTATTACCGTTTAAAATAATCAAAAAAATTTGATTGATAGCGGCCCTTTGATAAACTCACAGACACACTTGCGCTAGCTTGCTAGCCTAAATGCTCACATGAATTAGGAGACATTGTTTTTCCCCGTTAAGAAACAACATAACCTAATCTAAACTCATATAAACACATTGTTGTCTGGAGCAACTAAGATATCCAGTTATGCACATTGAACCTACAATCTGTGGTCTCTTAGTATAGAGTGATCATTTTATACTTGAAGAAATATGAGACGGAGGTGTTTTAACAGTGCGTTCAAGGATCGCTAAACAGAGTAGGGCACCACAACGCCCGCTAGAACACTCTTATCAGTGAAGCATTAAACACAAAACATGCAAAATAGTGGGCTTTCTATCAGTATTTATTTGAGTTATTTAAAAAAATCGAAATATTTAAGTATGTATCAGTAGTTTTTGAGCACAATACCACAATAATAATGACAATAGTGATAATTTTGGTCACAATAACCGTGATTTAAAATGTTCCTACCGTTACATCCCTAGTACACACTGTGTATGTTTGTGTGTTCTCATAGTGGTCTATATTGTCAAAAGTAAGGGTCTTAGACTGAATGTACCTACCTGGAGTTAGAGTCAGGGTGAGGCTGGGCCGCAAAAAGTTTACTTCAGATTCACATCTTAACCACGTAACTAAATGTGTTAGCTACTTCTTTTAACAGGTATAGGGACCCTCAGCTTCAGTAGGTCTTCAGTCATTATAAATGTAAAATTAAATGTAAAAATGTAATATTTTGACACTGTTGAGTTAACCAGGAGATGGTCGGACACTTCCGCTTGCTTATAAGAAGTTGCTCTTTTTGTTGTCCAGTGTGTGCGTGTAATTCTGTCACTTTTGTGTTTGCTCTGCTGTTGTTAGCATTCGTTTTAGCAAGATTTCAGTAACACTAAACTATGAAGTTTAGTAGAGGGCCTCATAATATGGGCCTGCGAGTCACAAATGATTTGAGACCCCTGATTAAGAGTGAGATTATTCCTTGACTGTCTTGTGCACTGTGGTAGAGCTGGTCATTTGTTTCTTCTCCATCTGGTCTATTCTGGGCCTATCAGGCTTCCATACCTACCTCGTAGCCTCCAACCTCACAACAAATGAGGATGTAAGTATTCTGAAGCCCATACTGTACACATCATTGCAATTTTTGTTTTGTAGAATTAATACGAAAACAGACATCCTTTTTTTAAAATGTTAATTGTGTAGATCAAGGGCTCCTGGTCGAGTAAAAGGGGTGCAGAGGAGTCTGGGAACCCGTACACCTACAACAGCATACTCGCCAACTGCTGTATGACTTTATGTGGGCCTATGCCACCAAGGTAAATGGGTTATACTTGTATAGCGCTTTTCTGCCTTCAAGGTACTTAAAGCGCTTTGACACTATTTCCACATTCACCCATTCACATACATATTCAAACACTGATGGTGGGAGCTGCCATGCAAGGCCCTAACCACGACCCATCAGGAGCAAGGGTGAAGAGTCTCGTGAAATAACCTACTTGTAACCTTTGTATGAGTCCCTAGGACTCGTTTGCACCACCATTTGCGAAACGATGGGTCATCATAATCTTGTCGTGCAGTCTGATTGACAGGAGAGGCTTCCTGTCGCCTGAGGAGTCCGTCCCCGCTGCTTCTGCCTCGGAGATCGAGCTGCCTTCTTTTGCAGCCAAGAATGACAAACACATGGTAGGGTGAACCAGACTATGCGACTTGCTTTTTTGAATGTCACTTGTCATTGTGTGTTTAGTCGTTCATCCTCTAAATCTCCAATCAGGGAGGAGTGAACACTTCTATGGAAGCAAAATGACTAAAAAAGGCACAAATCTGATAGATATGACCTTAACACATCCACAAAGGGTAATTCATTAAAACTTTGCTTTGCCTTTAGTAGAATCTTTGAATAGAAAAATCTATGACAAATTGTTATGCCTTCTGGGCTCATAAGGATGAAGGTGTATTAAGAGCAAAATATTTGGAAAAAGTTGTGTTGGTCCTGCGATGAGGTGGCGACTTGTCCAGAGTGTACCCTGCCGTCCCCCCGAGTGCAGCTTGGATAGGCTCCAGGTCCTGTGAAACCAAAAGGGACAAGTGGTAGAACATTAATGGATATTTGAGGAACAAAGCAATTGTTATGATCCGCTGCCCAGATCATATTTCTGTTTACGTTTTCGAGGCACTTGTGTTTTCTGTTAGTTTTGGACTCCTTAAAGGCCTACTGAAACCCACTACTACCGACCACGCAGTCTGATAGTTTATATATCAATGATGAAATCTTAACATTATAACACATGCCAATACGGCCGGGTTAACTTATAAAGTGACATTTTAAATTTGCCGCTAAACTTCCGGTTCGAAACGCCTCTGAGGATGACGTATGCGCGTGACGTAGACCGGCGAACACGGGTATGCCTTCCACATTGAAGCCAATACGAAAAAGCTCTGTTTTCATTTAATAATTCCACAGTATTCTGGACATCTGTGTTCGTGAATCTGTTTCAATCATGTTCATTGCATTATGGAGAAGGAAGCCGAGCAAGCAAAGAAGAAAGTTGTCGGTGCGAAATGGACGTATTTTTCGAACGTAGTCAGCCACAACAGTACACAGCCGGCGCTTCTTTGTTTACATTCCCGAAAGATGCAGTCAAGATGGAAGAACTCGGATAACAGAGACTCTAACCAGGAGGGCTTTTGACTTCGATACACAGACGCCTGTAGAGAACTGGGACAACACAGACTTTTACCAGGATTACTTTGATTTGGATGACAAAGACGCAGACGTGCTACTGTGAGTATGCAGCTTTGGCTTTTTTTTGCATATGTACGTAACTTTTTTAAAATATATAAGCTTTATGAACCTTGGGTTAGGTGAACGGTCTTTTGGGCTGAGTGATTGTGTGTGTTGATCATGTGTTTGAATTGTATTGGCGTGTTCTATGGAGCTAGGAGCTAGCAGAGGAGCTAGGAGTTAGCATAACACGTACCGTACCGTACGTGCGCGTCACGTACGTAACTTTTTAAAAATATATAAGCTTTATGAACCTTGGGTTAGGTGAACGGTCTTTTGGGCTGAGTGATTGTGTGTGTTGATCAGGTGTTTCAATTGTATTGGCGTGTTCTATGGAGCTAGGAGCTAGCAGAGGAGCTAGGAGCTAGCATAACAAACACGCAGGTGTTAATATGCAGGATTAATTTGTGGCATATTAAATATAAGCCTGGTTGTGTTGTGGCTAATAGAGTATATATATGTCTTGTGTTTATTTACTGTTGTAGTCATTCCCAGCTGAATATCAGGTACCGTGAGTATGCAGCCTTGGCTGCTAAACATTCGATAACTTGACCGTATGTGCGCGTCACGTACGTAACTTTTTAAAAATATATAAGCTTTATGAACCTTGGGTTAGGTAAACGATCTTTTGGGCTGAGTGATTGTGTGTGTTGATCAGGTGTTTGAATTGTATTGGCGTGTTCTATGGAGCTAGGAGCTAGCAGAGGAGCTAGGAGCTAGCATAACAAACACGCAGGTGTTTTTATGCAGGATTAATTTGTGGCATATTAAATATAAGCCTGGTTGTGTTGTGGCTAATAGAGTATATATATGTCTTGTGTTTATTTACTGTTGTAGTCATTCCCAGCTGAATATCAGGTCACCCCCGGCTCTCACAGCATCTTCCCTATCTGAATAGCTTCAACTCCCCACTAGTCCTTCACTTGCACTTTACTCATCCACAAATCTTTCATCCTCGCTCAAATTAATGGGGAAATTGTCGCTTTCTCGGTCCGAATCTCTCTCACTTCATGTGGCCATCATTGTAAACAATAGGGAACTTTGCGTATATGTTCAACTGACTACGTCACGCTACTTCCGGTAGGTGCAAGCCTTTTTTTTTATCAGATACCAAAAGTTGCAATCTTTATTGTCGTTGTTCTATA